>NC_136624.1:24220064-24257564 GCF_933228915.1 Telmatherina bonti
GGGACACCACCAGTAATGTAATGCTCTGTGACAGGAATGATGCCCTCTCTGAACTTTTTATGAATGTAACTATAAGGTGTTATGTGCTGTGTTGTAAACTTGTGGTTGAGCTGCTTTCCTGGCCAGGTCATGTTTGAAAAAAAAAAAAAATCTCAATGATGTTTTTATGTGGTTAAATAAAGGAGAAAAATGAGTGAGTCAGCTGAAAATGATACACATTGCACTGTGCATCAGTATTAAATAATTAAGGAGCCAGTGTTTTGCTGGATATTCTGTATAAAAGTACTCTGAAATAGTTTATAGCAAACCTAAATGCCAAAAAAACGGTGAAAGGCTTACAAAAAGGAAAACATTTCTGGACAATTTATTCAGATAGTGATGACAGGCACCCTGCCAGGTGAGGGCATCTGGGTATAAGTCAGTGCACAATTTAAACATTTGAAGCTGGATGTGCTCAATGACTGCATTACAGCATTGGGTTGTGTTATCTCAAACAAAGTCCAGATTTTGTCCTTAATTTCTTCTGTTACCTAACAACACAAAAATCTCCAAGATAAAAAAAACAAGAATAGCCAGAAGCTGAATCAATTGTAGGACTATCTTTAAGTACTTAAAAGTATTGGCCTTTCAAGTTATAGTCATACCCACAGAGGCAATTATAATGGAACATGTACTTTTGTTGTAAATGTATTTCTAACTCAAGTATAAATTTTAGTAGGAAAATATATTCACATGTAGACAAATTCAAGTAAGAAAATTCAAAATGAGTGACATTTACAAATAACTGTATCAAGAAAATTGTTGGATATCCTAAAAAGCAGCAAAACAATTCCAAAATACTACTCCTGCTATGTTCTTCATTGGCTTTGATTTTAATTCTGGAATTTAAATTGAATATTGATAAGAAAAAAATAATTTACCAGTATTTTCAAAAGCATATAGTGGCTTGAAAAGAATGCCTTAAAAGCAACTCTTTAGTGGTGATGAGATTTATGGTTTCCTATTTCTTTATCATTTAAGATGATGAAGCATTGACCTTGTTGCTGGGTGTGTCACATAGGGACCTGAGCAATGAGCCATATCATCAGGCAAATTACGTGGATATTTGTATTTGACCTGTCGATTAGATCTTCTGGTGAACAAATGAGACATCTGTGTGATGATTTCTGCACCTTTAGCAGAAACAAATGAGCTGCATTGCTTTAACCCAGACATTACCTCTGTTTATCTTTTGAAGCACAGCGCTATCAGTAACCTAAAGCATGTCTAGCTAAACAGTAGGGAAGCTATTAGCAGAGGAAAACACCAACACCTAATTATTTATGAAGACAATTATCCCCCAAGAGCATCTCTCTCTGTGCATGTGTGTGAGTGTGTGTGCCAGACAAGCAGATCACACCAAGACTGAGAAAGTAAGCACAGATAGCATAAAAGCATGTAGAAACACAGCTTTTGAAAGGAGAGTGAGAGTCAATGTGACCACGCTGTTGTCTAATGCAAAAACATTGCTCTTTTATCTGGGTCTCAATTATTCAACGTGAAAGCCCCCTCCCCCTCTGAGAAGAGAGCAGATATTGGACTCTACATTACCTTTTCGACAGGGGAATAGTGGGACTGCAGTACATTCCACCTGAGAGGCTGTTCTGGGACCAGGCACCGGCTGTGCCCCTAATGACATCATCCATTTCTCTGGGCCTCCTGGAACACAATTATGGTGATTTACAATTTATTCACATCTGCTGTTGTGTTGAATTCTTTTTCATTCAGTTCAAAGCTCTGAAAACTACTTCACTGATTCTGTAGCATGGTTAATAGCCAGTAGCGGCTCAGTTAAGACCTTATGAAAATCCGTTTGGTGCAGTTCAGTGTTCATCTAATCACAAACAGAACCACCTGCGTTGACCCCCATCTGTACTGCACGCATGCAATATATACCCTCTGTATTGGACAAATATCATTATTGAAGCACGCAAGGCATCTGTCACTAGAAATGAGCTGCTACTGAACAGCAGTTATTGTGAACTACAAAAATTCAATTAAATATATTGAGTCAGACAGATGTCACGTGCACCGTCCTTTCACCAGCAGTCTGCAATATGATGAAAGGAGATAATTCTGCAGCTCTGTGTTAAATTATTATAATGAGAGCAAATGTGAAAGGCATAGTAGTATTACAACTTGAACAAAGTCACACATGTCAACACACATTGTAACTGCATATGACTTGGTCAATCACAAGCAAATGTACAAGTTGAAACAAATAAGAAAGAAAAGGAAACATTTTCCACAGTTCATGTATTTTATTCGGTTTGAACCAGCAGTAGTGCTTGATTTGCATGTTTCTTCAAACTCTTGACAAAACAATTCACAAGAGACAGCTGGAGGCTAATTTTAAACAAATTTTGCATTCATCTGTTACATTCTTGTTTGGATTGGAAAGAATCACTGCAGTTTAGATGTGCTGTAAAAAAGCAACATTAGTCAACCAGATGCATGATTTTGCAATGCTAAATACTGTATTTTAGTTGCAACCTATAAGATTTTGCACATCATAGAAGTAGTAATTGAACAACTAATTGAATCCTCCCCCCAAAATACAATGTATCTATTTTTTATACTGGTAAAAGACAGCATAACCTAAAGGCTAGTGACACTGACAATATTTGAACCATTTGGAGTAGTTTGTGCTTCTTTAAGTGGTGAAAAAGGGATTCAGGGAGCTGCAATAAGGTGAGAGTGATTAGCACAGCTGTAGTGTGTTTCTAATCATTCTCACCACCTGTATTCTGCAGGCCCCATACTGGAAACGCTCAGACAACCACCCACTGACTATAATCTGAGCTTTGTGTCTGTACAGAACTATAGTGTTTTGAACCTCGAGTGGCATCCCATCTCTTGAAAGATCTTTAAGCAAATGGAAACTACATTGCTACATTGAAACTACATTGAAGCTACAGCTCATTTGATTGAGCAAGAATTACATCTTACATGTTCACGAAACAATCATCTTAGCAGTCTTGTGAACAACTGATCGTAATACAGTGCTCAAAAAAATAAAGGGAACACGAAAGTAACAAGTAGATCTGAATGAATGAAATATTTTTATCAAATACCTTGTTCTTTCCATAGTTGAATGTGCTGACAACAAAATCACACAAAAATTATCAATGAGAATCAAATGAGTTATGCTCAAAATTAAAGTGGAAAAACACACTACAGGCTGATCCAGCTTTGATGTAATGTCCTTTAAACAAGTCAAAATGAGGATCAGTAGTGTGTGTGGCCTCCGCGTGCCTGTGTGACCTCCCTACAACATCTGGGCATGCTCCTGATGAGGCTCCTGATGTTCTCCTGAGGGATCTCCTCCCAGACCTGGACTAAAGCATCCGCCAACTCCTGGACAGTCTGTGGTGCAACTTGGCGTTGGTGGATGGAGCGAGACATGATGTCCCAGATGTGCTCAGTTGGATTCAGGTCTGGGGAATGGGGGAGGGGGGGAGGGGGGTGGCAGTCTATTACATCAATGCCTTCATGTTGCAGGAACTGCACAGACCTGCAGCCGCATTAGGTGTAGCATTGTCTTGCATTAAGAGCAACCCAGAGCCAACTGCCCCAGAATATGGTGACACAACGGTTCTGAGGATCTCATCTCAGTAACTAATGGCAGTCAGGCTACCTCTGGCGAGCACATGCAAAGCTGTTCTGCCATCCAAAGAAATGCCACCCCACCCCATTACTGACCCACTGACAAACCGGTCATGCTGGAGGATGTTGCAGGCAGCAGAACGTTCTCCACGGCGTCTCCAGACTCTGTCACATCTGTCACATGTGCTCAGTGTGAACCTGTTTTCATCTGTGAAGAGCACAGGGCACCAGTGGAGAATTTGCCAATCTTGGTGTTCTCTGGCAAATGCCAAACATCCTGCACGGTGGTGGGCTGTAAGCACAACCCCCACCTGAGGACGTCAGGCCCTCATACCACCCTCATGAAGCCTGTTTCTGACTGTTTGAGCAGACATATGCACATTTGTGGCCTGCTGGAGCTCATTTCGCAGGACTCTGGCAGTGCTCCTGCTGTTCCTCCTTGCACAAAGAAGGAGGTAGCGATCCTGCTGCTGGGTTGTTGCCCTCCTACGGCTTCCTCCATGTCTCCTGATGCAGTGGCCATCTCCCGGCAGCCCCTCCATGCTCTGGACACAATGCTGACAGACACAGCAAACCTTCTTGCCACAGCTCGCATTGAGGTGCCATCCTGGATGAGCTGCACTACCTGAGCCACTTGTGTGGGTTGTAGACTTCGTCTCATGCTACCACTAGAGTGAAAGCACCGCCAGCATTCAAAAGTGACAAAAACATCAGCCAGAAAGCATCGGAACTGAGAAGTGGTCTGTGGTCACCACCTGCAGAACCACTCCTTTATTGTGTCTTTCCAATTGCCTGTAATTTCCACCTGTTGTCGATTCCATTTGCACAACAGCATGTGAAATTGATTGTCAATCAGTGTTGCTTCCTAAGTGGACAGTTCGATTTCACAGATGCGTGGTTGACTTGGAGTTACATTGTGTTTTTTAGGTGTTATTTATTTTTTTGCATTTTATGTGATTGCATTGCATCACAAAGACAACCCACAGCACAACATCCTGTAATATAACTTTACAAAAGTATGTAAATGAATGCTTTTGAACACATTATCTTTTGCAAATAAGTGTTTTCAGGCAAACTATGATCATTCATAATCATAACCAAGATCCTATTTTTTTATTCATTTTGAAACAATAAGAGCCAACCTAATAACCATGTTACCAGATCAAAACCACATAAATGTGATAAGTTAAAATATGGAAAGTGAAAATAACAGTAAAACAAATTGTCATTTTGTTGTCGTCTCCTACTGGAGTCGAATGGTAAAATGCCATCTGAATACCATATGAAGAGTTGAGGCCACCTTAAGTAAACACCAATCTATGTGGAAAATAGAGTTTGATATGGCCATTATAATCTGAAAAGCAGTGTGTCATTCTGCCATATGCAGCTAAAAGTTTCAAAGCTAAAAGTTTAAAATACTTTAGAAGCTGTGCTCATAGGCACATTTGATGGAATAACCAAATGACCTTGTATGTCTGCAAAATTCTGCTCCTTCTGGTTTTATTGGGTTTGTTTACTTGTTTTTCATGTGTTGTCTTTGTTTATAGCAAATGAATTTACATAAGGGGCACTGAAGTGAAGCATGAAGCAACCAAATCCCTAAGCAAACATAAAATGCTATATTAACACTTGGCCAGCTTTCGCCTGTCACATGTCAGTCAAATATACAAAGACCTTCAACAAAAAATAGCAGTTTAAAAATTATAAAGATATAAAAAGAAAAAAAAGAAAAGCATTTAACATTTAAGATGAAAACGTGACTTTCCCAAAGCTAATGTCTATCGGCAGTTGCAATATACTGAAATACACATTATATTATGACTTATGATTGCAAAACCAATTATTTATATGATGTCACTGCCAGCTGTTAAATTCTCTGTTGGCACATTTTGCTATACACACAACACATTTCATAAACATGCTTACTGAACGACAGTCATATTCTCATTACTCACAAACACAATACTCAAGTCACTAAGTATGCACACATGCACACATCATGGGGAGTGCCTATATAATCTATTCTATCTCTGCTATGTGCAATGTATTACACTTGTGTGAGTGATGAGCACAGGGAGAGTGTAACTATGACTGGTGCAGAACCAATTTAAATTTTTCGGATTGCTACGTGAGCAGAGGCAGGGATTGTAAGGCTTCAAGAATGGAGGTTGATCAACGAACAAGGAATTCATCCGACGACAAACCTTATTCAGTGCACTTGTCTTGAACAGCCACCTCACCCCCCCATGCGTGGGCTTTCATGGTCCTTTCTGAAACTGAGTGGTTAAACAGCCATGATGACTATGCATTTAATAACTACACTGTCGTTGGCAAGATGCCAGTGGAAAGGGGAGAGGAGAGGGAGAATTTAGAGAGGTAAAAAGCTTATTTCAGTTTCTCCAGAGACTCACTTCAAAGACATGAGATGTGACACACTTGTGATGACTATTCCCACAAAGATAGCATAAAATTACAGGGGCAGTGGTTGGTCCGCAGGAACAAAATGCTTAGTTTATAATGACAATGAAACAGAGAAAAAAATTTTCACAACTTATTCTCATAACAAAACAGTGGAAAGTGGTGAGTTTGTTTGTCTAACCTATCACTAGCAGTTTCTACGTAGATAAAAGTTACCATTAAGGGTGTACAAAATGTTACTAGTGAGAGCAACGGCAGAGCAACTTGACTTGATTTCACGACTAGTCAACATAAAATGTAATAATCAAAACTGTAAAGTATCTTACAGGGCAGCATACCAAACACATCTACTACTTTTCTTTGAAACTGTGTCTAGTAAGAATTTCCAGGCAAACAAGGTATCAATCCAGCATATTAATGTGTATGTCTATGTGTGTCTGTACTACATGTGACATGAGAGATTCGCTGTGCCTGTTCATGTGTGACTTAAGGATGTGCTAGCTTCTCAGCTGCACTCTAAGAGAAGTATTTGTGCAGCTCAGGGGAAAGGGACTCAGACTACAAAGAGATCTCAGGGAAAAAAAAAATAAAAACCTGCTATTTTCCATGGGCAGCCAGCTTGACAGAGGTTGTGCTTCCCATCTTCTCTCCTTCTAGAAATTGAACACTTCAGATTATCTATGAAGGTCACCCTGCAGCTAGACCAAGTCAAGGTTACTTAAACATTCTTGGATGAAATTGTAGAAATTAAGTACAGCATTAATAACAATATGAAAATGTGCCACTGCAAGTTAAACATAGATTTTTACAAAACCAGAAGAAAACAACTGCACTGACAAAAAGGTGCAGGTAGGATGATTAGACCCTCTACAGATTTCACAAGTGTGAAACACTTTTCATGATGCTTTCTTGTGGCTCTTTTAGACAGAACACACCTACGTCATAGCTGTACTCAAAAACCTCTTGTTTTCATTGGCTTGAATATTTTCACTTGTCAAGGCATTATAAAATACACCGTATTCTGCATTATAACAAAGCATTGGTTCATAATTTCCACTCCTTTTTAAGGTGACAGGGTGTTATTCTTTATTCATTTGTTTAGGCAACCGAAAAATGGTAGCATTTGTTCCAAAAACAGCTAAGAATGTCTTGTTGCCATATCAACGACAACATTTTTACAATACAAAGGAATCAGCTGGTACTTGTTCTGGCTTTAGAAGCTGAGATGTAGGAGGATGTTCGTTTTTCCTGAAGTTTGTGGTTGCATAATATCTATAAACAGATAGCTGCATAAAGAAATACAGAAGCTGTTGACATAAGGCAAGAATTTGTAATAGAAGCCTCTGGGTTTCTTTCCACAGCCTGTTTGGCTTTGATTTCATGCAGGTAAACAGTCTATGTGGAGAACAAAACAGACCAAATGCAGTCTCAAAACCACTGGAAATTCCCTCACAATTATTTAGCATTTTGGATTTTTTTTTCCATTTATTTATTTACTTTCCAGGAAAACAGGCTCATGAAATAGGTGCAGCAGCATAATTAGTCCAGAAACATTAAGGTCTGCTCTTTGAAGGGGTGGGCCTGAAAGTAGATGGTTTCCGGGACTGCAGAGTGAGTAACATTGTGCGAATAAATGTGCAGAAAGGAAAATAGTTGCCCTTTCACATTCCTTTCCCTCCCTTTTTTAATTTACATATCAATTGTTTAAATTATGCATCATTAATTAACCAGCAAATGATTTCTCATGGCTGCGAGAATATACAGTAGTATGAGTCCTGCTGGACAGCAGTTAATGTAAATCACACAACTGCTTTTGACAGTGGGGGAACATCCCTCTTAGTTTTTTTTTTTTTTGTTCAACAGAATACTGATGACATTTTATAAAACAATAATTTGTACAAAGTAGTTTTATGTTGTGAAAGCTTACATAATCGTTCATTACATTTTCTTTTTTCTGGTTTGTTCCAACAAAAGAAGGTAACCAGCAAATTATGAAGCAGATAGAAAGTATTGCTGTCAAGCAAGTACAATTAGTATTTATTACACATGGGCTATCTACCTGGAACAATGGAGTTGCCATTATACATGATGTTCTCTGCCTGTCTTGGCAGAGAAAAGCAGGAGGGAGTGGGACACTGTGATCTGGTGAATAACAGAAAAAAGCCTGGGCAATCATGCCTGGCTCACAACATTAAAACCTTTTATAGATTTCTCCATGCTGCCATTTTCTGATGAGAGGGACATTTTCAATGGATTGTGATTGCTGCTGTCAGAGGATCATGGCTTGCTAGTAGATGGAGAGTTTGAAGGCCACTGCTGGTGGAGGAAAAAGAAAAAAAAAAGACCAATTTTGATCGTCATCTCATTTCTACTTGATATTCATTGTGTCTTCTTCGGTCTCAGGCTCCTGCATTTTTGTATCGGTGTATGACTCTGGAATAATAAGGGTGAGCAACTTAAATGTGTTAACACTGAAAGTGTGGGTCAAAACAATAAATAATTCCTTAAAATTCTGATAATAATGTTGATTCACTTGTTTTGTCAACCCAGAGACATTTCCCTTGTTTATTACTTAAGTGTGTAATGATAAATAACAATGTGGATCGAATGCACAGTTCATAGCAGAAACTGTATTACCCCAGTTAACATGATGACAAGCTTCTTTTTGAAAAGTTAAAATTAATTTCTCATTTTGCTTTCAAATATTAAGCTGTGCATGTAGTTAGATAGTTTGAGATAGACTTGATGTCCAAGTTCCAGGGTCCCGCTATTAGTTTGCTGTTAAAACGATCTTATTTGATTCACAACAAAAACTGAAAAGCTTTAGCTTCTGCACATAAGGGGTTCCTACATAATTATTATAGCTTGCAAGTACCCTAAAAGTGAAACTTGTGAAACAGCTTTATGTTTTTATTCATTGCTCGTGATTCATTTATGGTTGGTATGGTTATTTATTCCAGCAGGTTTTCAACATATTCCTCCTTCAACACACCGGACTCAAATGAACAAATCATTGTGCAGAACTGGATAGACTGTTAGAGCCATTTAATATTATGCAGTTGTGTTTGAGCAAGAATACACCAAAAACCTCTTAGATTGCAGCTTTTGTAGGACCAGAATTGATAATCCTGATCTAAGGCCATGCTGGGAGCTCTGAAAGCTGAGAGAGGTAGTGACTAACAAAAAGAAAAAGGGGGAAACAAAACCTAAAACACTGTGTTTTTTTTAACCATCTGTTTCTCAGTTTAGCAACACTTAGCTTCACACAGCTTCAGCCATCTTATTTGAATTCATCAGAAATGCACATCTTCAAAAAAGCAATCGGCTTTTAAGGCTAAGTGCAGTTCATGGTCAGAAACTTTTCTTGCAGGTGTCCAAGTGTGCAGACACACAATGTTTAGTTGAACAACTTCAAGTTTCTGTTTCTATGTTTCTTTACCTTCGACAAGGAAGTAATGTTTTTGTCAGCATTTATCTGTCTGTTTGTCCGTTAGCAACTTCACACAAACACTAATGGACAGATATTTTTCTGAGAATGGCTCTTGGTTTAACTTAAATTCCATAAGATCTCTGGAGTGATCTGAATCAACTTTTAGATCCGGCTATATTGCTCCATCCTTACACAACACAGTTTTTGGTTAAATTTCTTGATGTTATGTTCTGTGATATTGCATTGTTGTTCAAGGTATGCCTGAATTAGTCTGACTATATACAACATCCTGGCATGACAGAGCTTTAATATGAGATATATCTAGCAGTGGTCTCCAACTTGTCCCTGTACTCCATGAAGTTTCTTTTTTTTTTTCTTCTTTTTTTTAATATTATTGGAGATGTAGTAAATTTAGAAACATGTTCACAGAGTATGGGAACACCTTTTTCTTAGTGTCTTACTGGACACTAAGAAAAAGGTTATTATTATCCATAAAACACCTTGGGTCATCGGGATCATGGAAACATGGATTAGTGGACCCAATCGCAGAGATGGAAGGCAGGGAAGCAGAGGTGGTGCCAAGAATATTCTTTAATAAATAGAACTGGACATGAAAAGCAACTAACCTACACAATGAACCAGTACCTCAAAAACTGCAACTGAGGGATACAAATACACACAAGGACACAACAAGACACTGCTGTAATAGATGAACTAAATGAACCCCGGTGAACCAATGAACAGAGACATGGCTAAACAGGAAAAACTACATAACAAAAGAGAAACCAGAACTGAGAAAACACATGAAACCACCACACCATAAAACCGTGTTTGCAGTCCAGGCTCAGTGAGTAAAAACAGTCTTTTAAACAGAAAGTAAGAAGTAGAAAAGTGTGCTGCAGTAATGCTCAGTATAAGAAAGAAAACACACAGTCTGTTACTTTATATGTGAACCATATTGTCATAAACCTCTCGAACAAAATGGTGAAGGTGTTACTGAGCTAATTAGTCTTTCTTTTGAGCGATACAATCTTTTTTTTTGTTTGTTTGTTTGATTTTTGTTTTTTTGGCATGGGAGATCACGGGAGATTACATCACAGCACTTCATATGGCTTCATACTATGGCGCATCACAAACCAGCAGAGGTGGCAATTCCTGGTCCAGAAAGTAAAGGTCCTGCCATGTTTTTGGATCTACCTGTACATTTAGAACAGGTGTTTTCACTGACAGGCTTGTTTACCTGGCAAATAAACTCTGCTCATTAAATTCAGCTCATTCGGTGACTGGTTGGAACAGCTGCCGGACAGGAATTTTACTTTCTGGACCAGGAATTGCCACCTCTGCAAACCAGTAACTGGAAATCTACACACTTGCCCTTTTGAACACACTATGGCTTATTTAGCAAAGGAAAGCAAGATGATATTGCTGGAGGAAGTGAGAGGAAAAAAGAAATAAAATGATTAAGTAAGAAATGGAACAAGATCTGATGATAGATGCCACATGAATGTCAGTTGGGCATGTGTGTGTGGTGGGGGGATGGGGGGGGGGGGGGGTCTATAGTGTTGCTTTACTATAGATTTAAGAAGTTATGAGTTAAGTACTTCTCTTTCCCACATTCTTATTGTTTGTTTTTTTTGTTTTTAAGACAGAAAAATAAAACCCTGCCTGAACAGTCCCACCACTATGAAGCTGTAGTGATATTTGTTATTCTGTGTTGATTCAGATTCAACAGCCTCTTCTGAAATACTTTGGAAAATAATTTTTTTTTTGCATGCTTTATGTTATCTCATTTTTCATAGTGCAATACGGTACAATGAATCATATTCAGAGAAAAAAAAAAGACTATTTTGAAAAAATGCTAACATCACCTGTATCAGGTTTGTAAGCTCCAGTGGGTCTGACATTCCCTTTAAAGACTTGTTTTGGAAGATCAAAGGTCCTGCTCTCAACTCCATTTAGCCATCACTGTCACTCAGTGAGCTACCCTGACAGCTACGACACCGCACTTGCAGCAAGAAACAGTCTTCTATCTTTAATCCTGTCTCCATCTATTATCTGAGCAAATAAATCGCTCTATCCTCCCGCAGTCCTCAGAGTATGCAAGGCCCATTGCCACTTCTCTCTTATTACAGAGAAACGATAAATCTTAATTATTGTGAGTGTGGATTCTATGGTATAATAACTGATTGTGGAGTTGTGACTGTCATGACAAAAAACAGAGCATGAAAAAGCCGTGTGTATTTAATCATGCCAGGTTTTATTTGAAAATGCAATATTCTGTCAAATAAAGGATTTTACATCTGAATTTCTCTGTTTAATATTTTAGCAGGAAGCATGACTGTAATAAATCATTGCAATATGTTTTTATGATGTCCATTCTTTACATAACTTTTTTCATGTTGTAAAAATATCATTTGAAATATTCCCTCTTTCACAATCGCCACCGGATTTATCAAATGTGCTTCCATATATTTACTTATTACAGTAACTATGTATGTTGTATTTATCTATTTCAATTGGGTATTTATTTCTTTTCCCTGAAGGGATGAATAAATATAAATATATAAATATTCACAAAGTAATAAAAAATTAAAATAAAAGTGGAATTCTGCATCTAAATTGTGGAGAAAAAAATGTCTTTACTTTTATTTTGATATTAAGGTATTTGACTTTTTCTTATATTCCAGATAAAGAAAATGTTCTCCAAGTCTCATCCAGAGCAAAATCATTTATCTTGCTATCAACCTACCTTTATGTTAATATACTTCTTTTATCAAATGAAATTAAATGAAAATGAAAAGTACTTCATTCATCCCAGAGGGAAATTCCTTTTGTAGCAGGCTTTTTTTTTTTTAAAGCTATGAACAATAATAATTAATTAGTTAGAAGATTATAATAATGCTTTGTTCTGGAGGGTGATGACTCCTGACAGAAATGATATCTGGTACCTGTCTGGCTTGCACTGGATTTGATAAAGTCTGACACTAAACAAATTTAATTGGTGCTTCACTATAATGTGTAGAAGATGTGAGGAATCATCAATTATCTTCAGCAGCTTGTGCAGCATTCTTTCTTAGACAACCAGCTCCAGCAGCATCCCCAGCACAGAAGTAACCTTTTTGATTAGTTTGTCCACTCTCCTGCAGACTCTGACTCTGATGCTGCCTCAACAGATGGACCCTCCCTTTAGCTTTCCAGTTTTTTTGTTGCAATCAGTGTGCAAAGTCTTGAAGTTTTGCACAGATACATTAGAGTCCAGGATGTGTTCATGAAGCTATGTCATGGTGAAGCATATACTCTATTCCCTGTACTCTTTTTGAGACTTGTTCACATCCCGTTAGCAAACAATCTCGTTTTACCATCAGAAAAGTTGGAGGAAACAGTGAAATTTCCTCCGTTTTTCACACAAAGGTGAAAAATGCATTCCCTTGCTTCATTTCAATATCTCCTTGCAACAACTGCAGCCACATTTGTACAATTATGCACATAGACTGCAATTAATTTTGAAATGTGTTAAATATAGGCACAGTTTCTATGAGCAAAGTTGCTTTCAGGTTTGACAGATCCCTTTGCGGGTGCTAAATTAATACATTTATATTTTCTCCTCCCAACAAACTCAAAATTGCACATAACTGCCTCATATTGCATATTCATTGCAACAGTACTAACTGGATGTAAACGCACTATTTTGAACATTTGAAAGAGACAACCTTCTGTGCACACTCTAAGTAAATCCATTTGTACATTTTTTTGCATGTTAAATGACTTTGCACATGTTTTTGTACATGCAAACCTTTAGTAAATCTGTCCATTAATATGTAAATTTAAAGATGTGTAAACCCTAAGCATGTGGATGAGTCTAACTATCTTAACTAACTAACCTATATAATTATTGGCAGGTGAGAGCACAGTAAGTAAGAAAGGAATGTAAAGTAAGAGTTGGGTAGATGGTTATGACAACTGTCATGCTTGAATTGTGCCTAAAAGGACTCTCTAATCACCCATCTTTACACAACAGTATTGAGAGTATCACAAAGGTTGATGTATTAGTGCCTCAAACCATCCACTCCTTCTTTGTAAGAATTTGTGGCCAAATAAACACTAGTAAGACCAGGAGAGTGGACATCATCATGTAGGAGCCACTGAATGGAACTTGAGCTGTATGTGAATGAAATGAAGTAATGAAAACAATGAGAGAAAAGAGGGGAAGTTGTTGTCCTTTAGCCTTTTCTTGTGAAACTGCAGTGTTTTGTGCTTTGGATCAATGTAGCTATTTCATGATTTGTCACTAGATCAGGTTGATTGGAGATTGTAAAAGCTAAGCTATAAAGGAAAAGAATCCTGCCATCCCTCTCCCCAAGCACTTATTTCCTTTGTACCTTCTTTCATTGTCTATCTCTCTCACTCTCTACAACCAAGCCATCTTTGCTTCACATTATGCCAGCAACACTGAGGCTGTAACTCAATATGATTCCCCAGAGTGTGTAATCCTCTTTTTCCCAAGAGACATTCCAGAGCACTATCCCAGGAGTGCTATAAGGGAAAGAGGCTGTAATCCAGCACAGGTTCATGAAATCCTGTGATCTGACACTTTGTAATCACAAGGGGGAGGTCTTGTTATCATTGTAACAAGGTTCTTCAATGGCACTGTTTCTCCCAGTAACTTTCGTCTCTGGTGCCAAGTTAGCCCCTTATCAGGGCCCATGAGGGCTGAAGTAGCTGACAGAGTATACCAACACATTCACTAGAAAAGTACAAAGTTCAGTGTCTCCCATTGGCCAGGTTCTTCTTATCATACTCTACCGAGGGACTGAAACTACTCAGAAGCACCAGGAAGTAAAGCAGTCAAATAGGAACAACATTAATCTTTAAAAACACTTCCTTTGAAGCTGCTAAATCTCCTTAAAAAAATACTTGAGTTAAAAACTCTAAAAACTTTCTTTTTTATGTGTTAGTTTTATCTCATTGATTTCTGATGGATACTTGACAAGATCAGTGTGTGCAGTAAATAGAGTATGACGCAAGAGCTTCACAGCAATGACATTAAATATCTCACCAGACAACAAAGACATTTACATGAATTGATTGAAGACACTGGAAGAATAACTGTAAAATGCATTTATATTTTGCAGGCAGGTAGATGTGGCTAGTTTTTGTTTCTTTGTTTGCTTTTTGTCTCAGTAAAAGTTCACAGCCTAGCACAGGAGTAAACAAAACAGCATAAAAGCCCTTTTCATAATCCTCTCTGCCCACACTGGGGACTCCATTGGAGCGGTGTCTTGCAACATCTGGCTACAGCTTAACCTTCCCCTCCTGCTCCCATGAGCCCAAGGGCACACAGCACTTCACACATGCACACACACACACACACTCTCACACACACACACACATAAATATATCCACACACATGCCTCCCGGGTGTGATGCACACTGACTACAAAGTGGTTTTACACTGTGACTGTGTGCTGTGCCACATTGTTTGTGTGTGTGTGTGTGTGTGTGTGTGTGTGTGTGTGTGTGTGTGTGTGTGTGTGTGTGTGTGTGTGTGTGTGTGTGTTTGTGTGCCTGTACATCTGCTGATGATACACAGTGTGTGTAGTGAAGCCAGTCTTTAGACACCAAGCCGTCACAGGCAGTGCTGTGTGCTGCCTGATAGTCCAGCATCATCACATCCCCAGCGTTCTTCCTGTTCACTCCAGTCCAGGAAGCAGAACACAGCCGCTGCTGCACCAATGCCCGCTGGTGGCAGTTCCTAGGAGATCCCATAGGCAGGAGTTGAAGGGTGAAAAAATGGCTAACGCTTCAGTTGATCATCCTTTGTTGACTTTTTATTTCAACACTGTACCACCGTGACTGCTGTCAATAACTTTAATGTTCAGTTTGTATTCCCTTTGGGCTATTTCTGCATGGCACTTTTGTATTTTTATGCTACATAGTAAGACATTTTGCTTCCTAGTTTGTGCTGTTTTGACATTTTATGCAATGCTATTTCATCTAAGTGGTGCTAACAACTTAAAATTTGGCTTCTTGTACTGAAATTTTTAAACTAGTCTGTAAAAAAAGAAAAAAAAAACAGTTCTTGAGACAGCAGAAAGAAACTTACAAGTTCACTCCTTGACCTTCTAGAAGCAGCAAAAATGATCAAAATAACCACAGAAAAATGCAATATTTGAACAAAGTTGACAATAATCCATTCATACTCTGTTCATGTCTTTTGTTGTGTTTTATTTTAAGTTTAAAATGGTTGTAATTTCAGTGCACAGCAGGCCAGGGAGAAGAATTGTACAATTCGTTGTTTTATGCAGCTCTCATTTTGCTCTTTCACACTGCTTGAACATCTATTTCATCCTGGTGTGCTTTTAAATAATCAATACACCCTGCAGTCTGGTGCATTTAATACACCTTGAAGACTAAATGACATACAAGATATGTATGCTTTTAATGTCTGCATACTTAAAAAAAAAAAAAAAAAAAGGGGGAGACAACATTAGCTCAGTTTGAAGCAATTACAACATGCCTTACCTAAACACACTGCAAGAAAAAAGTCTCTACCTGGATTTAACTAAGCAAATATCCTTTAACCCCAACCGATGCATTGAGTAGCTTTTCATATCTTAAACAGCCAACACACACACACACATCCCATAGTCATGGAAAAATGTGAGTCGGTTTAAAGGGTCAAATAACCAGCATGCATCAAACAAAGAAAGCAGATTACAGACACTGCTGAAAATGGATTAAGAACTGTCCAACACAATTTAAAAACTATAAATATGGTGGGGAACCATCATCTTCAAGTAGGAAATGTACAGGCAGTCCTTGGATTTTGTGGTTCTCAACTTACGTCGTTTCAACTTTACGACACAAACAAATGTAAATGTAAATAATAAATAGAGCAAGTTTCAAAGTTACCACGGTCCATATAAGCTCTTACGATGCGTGACACAGAGGCTGAGACGACGTCTCTGTGTGTATTTTAATTACCTGTACTGTTTTTCAATTAATATGATGCAATACATGTATTTAGTGATCAAGGGGGCAATATGGGGTATTTAAGAATAAAAATCTGGCTTAATTTCAGGTTACGAAGCAGTGGTAGGAATAGAACTCGTTTGTAAACCGAGGACAACCTGCAGACGGAAAAAATCTTGACTGATGATGGTGAGTGGTGATCGCTGACAATTCAGCGTTTAAAATCAGATAGATGAAAAACAACAGTAGAACTCAGGGCTATGTTACATAGTGGAAAATAAGAGCATTTCTACATGCACAATATGAGGGAAACAGAAGGAACTGAACAGCCGTAGAGCCATGAGAAAACTCCTATTCAGTGAGGCCAATCAAAGAAGAAGACTTCACTCTGCGGGGAGGCATAAAAGATTGGACTGTGGAGCAGTGGAAGATGGTCATGTGATCTGATCTGTCTGTTCCAGAGTGATGGGCCCATCAGGGTAAGAAGAGAAGGCAGATGAAGTGATGCCTTCATCATGCTGAGTGTCCACTGCACAAGCCCATGGGTGCAGTGCTGTGATGTGGGGTTGATGCACCTGATCAGGTCTGGCATAGGCAGCATTATGTGGCTAATGAGGTCAGCTGACTACCTCAATATACTTAATGACCAGATTATTCATTCAGTTTATTATTATTATTCTTTTTCTTCACTGATTGCACAGACATATTCCAATACAACAATATTAAGATTCATGGGGCTCAAATGATCAAATTATGAAAAAGTGGTTCACAGAGCCATGAGACATCATTTTCACATATATACTGGCCACCACAGACTCCAGACCTTAGCTCCATTAGGAATCTTTGGGAAGTGCTGGAAAAGGCTTTGCACAGTGGTTGGACGCTCCCATCATCAATACAATGTTTTGGTGAAAAATTAATCCCAGTTTGCAATAAATCTTGTGACATGGCAGAAGTTAAGTGAAACAATCAACAAGCACATACATCAAAATCAAAGCTAAAGGTGGTCCACCAAATTTGGTATGTGTGACCTTCTTTTTTTAAACTTATTTATTTATTTATTTATTTTGGTGTCAGCCATTTTTTGGGGCTGTATGTGCATTACAGGCCAGATCCCAAAATTCTGGGATATTGATAAAAACAAAGAATCATCATCAGGAAGTGAAGCATGATCGTGGGATGCAGGACATTGAGAAAATTTGTGCTACTTTCAGTGTATTTTTTTTAGTGTATCTTCCACTGCTTTAAGAAAAAAGAAGTTACATGTCATCAATGGTGCATTTGTAATTTCTTTTATAATTCAGTTTCCGCCAAAAGAGCTAGACTGGTAGGAGTAGAATAAAGTGTTTAAGCAAATCAAGCTGATACTCCTGTACCCAGTACATCATAAGATGGATTAATAATGCTTCATTTGTTCCTGGACAGCCTGGTGGTGGTTAATCATCCCAATGCAGCCACAGCAGGACAATAGAAACAGAGGCACATGTGTCAGATTAACATAATTGCTGGCAGATCTAGAGTATTATTTTGTATGAGTTTAAGAATGTAGAGCCCAGAGTGTCCCATAACTTTTTTCTTTCACTTTTTGATCTCCCAAAGTGATGAATTATTCACTGTATCAACTGAGGATTTATAAGTTGTAAACAGCGGATTAACCTTTGGTTCAAGAACACTTGATCAATACTTTATCCTTCACTGAAGGTAAAAGAACAATGTGATGTGTTGGTGAAAAATGATGCACATGGGCAAAAGCAGGAACACTTATTTCTCTGAACAGATCTTGGATTATCTGTTCTCTTTTTTTCATGTATGTACTTTACTTCTAAATGTCTTTTTCTACCTATTTTCTTTAATGTGTCTCTACACTGAGCCTCATATCTTGTGATTTAATCAAACGGAAAAGGAAAGCTAATGCTGGCAAACAACAGCCTGCCACCTGGCTCCAGGAGGGTGGATGGATTGGTGATGCCGATGGGTAGATGGGGTTGCATGAGGAGACAGCAGCAGTTTGGGAAATCCCTCGCCTCTGTCAAAGAGCTGCAGAGCCATCCATCAAGTCTATTTTTATGGGACTAAAGAGCTAGACCACAAGCCTGGAGGGAGGATATTAAGGGCCTGACAATGTGAGCTGAAACAATTGATCTATTTAAAACAACAGTGGCAACGTGGTAGTGCACTACAAGATTTGTGGTGTTTTTATTTACTTCAGAGCTTTTCAGCTCTTGATTACATCTGGATGGCCCGTGGGTAAACACTGCCAGTGCATTCTATTTACTCTCTCTACGGACCATGTGAGAGGGATTTCTGTCACTCATGGTTGCGTGACCTGGCAAACCTTGTTTGCATGTCTTTGGCAACTTTACAGCCATAATGAAGGTAAGACTGTGATTCCAAATGATGGGAATTTTACATAAAATTCATGTCAGATTAACTTACTGTTTACTTTCTCTGATATAGTTTATATAGTTCTCTGATATAGTTATCTTGGGAATTATTTTTCTGTTTTTTTGCCCCCACTTTGGCTGTTTATCGTCCATTATCAGCATTATGTGTATTTGTGCTCCAGCATCTTACTTGAAATAATGCATAATACCCAGTAGGGAGTTTATCCTTGAAATGGTGAGAATAAATAAACACCTACAGGGTATTTGGACTTGAAATAGAAGTATTATTTACTTTGATTTAAACAAAACATTACTTATAATACAGTAAATAAAGAAAACCACACTTTTCATTTACATAAACTCAGTAATAAACAGTTTGGCCATCATAGCAAATTCAGAACTGACTTAATTTTTATCACGTTTATTATGATATTTAGGGAGAACAACACTTCATGTTTTATGTACATGTTTTACATGCATCATGTTTTGTTGTATAAAAATGACATTTTGCTCGAACTTAACAAAACTTTACCAAGTAAAAGGTAAAACCACATTGAAAAATCCCTGAAAAAATATGCAAGCAAAATAAAATAATTAAAATAGCACAGAAACAGCCAGCCAGTCATGTGCAATAATAAAGTGAGCTATTAACAGTTTCATTGAGTTTCCCACATCCAAAAAAGACGGATATTATCTGGGTAAATTTAGTTCAAAAATTCAGTAGTTTGTTAATGAAAGAATCATGAGAATGTAAAATCACCGAAGGGAGGGAGGACTTTTCAACAAGCTATCAGGAGAAAAAAACTAATCTCATGGTCATGAAATAAAATCACATACTCTGAGGGGATTTCCATTAAGCCTATGTCAATTAAATCTGAGAGCACATCATTTCTTGAGCTGATGACTGGAGGCAATGGCATAATACCAAAGCATACACTACACACAGGAAATACAGCAACTTTAACCAATGTGAAAAAACAGATCTAATGCCATATATTAACATATAAACAGTTGGTCATGGCTTGTGGCAAGGCTCCTCAGTATTTTTCAGAGAAAGGACCCCCAAATAGATGGAGAAATGGAGCAGCGGCTTTCTGAATGACATGCATTTTGCACCCTCGCATATAAATGTTTAGCTTTGTTTATTCATTCATTCATTATCCTAACCACTTAGTCCAATGAAGGGTCGCGGGGAAGCTGGAGCCTATCCCAGCAGTCTTTGGGCGAAGGGCAGGGTACACCCTGGACAGCATGCCAGTCCATTGCAGCACCACACAGAGACAAAAGAGCCACTCATGCTCACAGTCACTCCTATAGGCAATTTTATAGTAATCAGTTAACCTAACATGCATGTCTTTGGATGGTGGGAGGAAGCTGGAGTACCCAGAGAGAACTCCACACAGAAAGATCACTGTCCAAGCCTCACCCCAGTCGAGGATCAATCCAGAGACCTTCTTACTGTGAGGCCATGGTGCTAACCACTATGCCACCAGGCAGCCCTAGCTTTGTTTAGCTCAGTGAAAATGTCAGTGAGATATGCAGGTTTGGTGTCCCAGAGATTGTCACTGCGTTGCAGCTCGGTGGGATTTTGGGGAAATAAAAACTTCCACATCGATGTGTATAATTCCAGCACCAAATGACAATACTGATGTCAGACCTCAAACAGTAGCGCAGTGACTTCTTTTCCCTCAGCAACAGAGTTTAGACAAGAGATGCATTTGCAAAACTCTCCTTATGACTACACTGGTGCCTTTCAAGACTAGAGTCCATGACATCTGACAGTCCAGCACTCTTTGTAGTCTTTGGCAACAAATGACTGACTGTGTAGTACACGGCACATCCAAATCAGTTGCAGTCACATCCATTACCAGTCCTCCTTTTAAAACCGCCACTTCGTGCATAGATGTGGCACACATTTGTAATTTGATGCTACCTGTCTTCTTAAAAGTAAATCCCAAATTCAAATAATGTTCTGTGTATTTTGGGGTCTTTTCTTATTTGCACTTTTCCTTATCAGCCGCTAAAACAGCAGCAGGTGCCACCCCACCACCAGCATTTTCACCAGTGATTTGTGAGGTGGAGGATTTCTCTCTTGTGCTCGTTGAGTTTTTTCAAAACATCCATTTTTCTATTTAATAATGTCCTTACAGTTGGCATTATAATGAGCTGGCCTCAGTAGTAGACTGTTGTGGGTAAGAACTGCAGTGTTCTAGCCAGAAATTCCCAGATCTGATTGCACAAGACTCTTGGGGGCAGAAAATGGCTCTTTTCCATAAATTTATCTTTATTTATTTCATGAAGCTATTTTCTTTTCAAATAAAGAGTATATTGTGCATTCTTGTGTTTTGGATCTTGGCCTTGTATGTTGAAAGCCATTTAATCTGTTAAATATTGTGTTGAAAGCATAAGACTGTTTTTGCTTTTGTATCTTTTTCATTTATTCTTTCTTTGCAGTTAATTTTTTTGGGGTGAGGTAGAGGTGTCGGTCAAGATATTGATCAACCTGTATTCAGACAATAGTAATGTGGCGTTCACTGACATTGTCTTAGATGACAAGCCTGATCTGAATTTTCCAGTCTTCATTTAGGCCACAGGTCACCATTTCCCCCATCATTTTGCCAGCAAGCTTATCTATTTGTAAAATTGCATCAATGAAAGGCTTCAACTTGCCTTGTTGGTGCTCATATTACAACACTTGGCAGTAATGTGCTTTTTAGTGACAACTTTTACATTAAACCTTTTTCTTCTAAAAGTTCAACAGCTCTGTGGAAGGAGGTAAACTGTACATCTATACCACGCTGCTCTGTATTTACCCCATCATCAAAGATGAAACTATGAGGCCAAAACCAAATACAAAGTGTAAACTCATCTTTCCTCCTGGACAAAAGAGCTGTTTCAAAGTAGTTGTGCATGTCACTTCAAAGATCTTTTTTTTCATCCCCTTGAAGTTTCCTTTTCGTCCTTACCTGTTGGGCTGTTCTATGTAAAAAGTGTGTTTTAATCTGCTGGCCTGTAATCTTCCATTCATGCCTCCCTCTTTCTTTCCCACCTCATCTTGCTTTGGTTAATGAAGGACTTTTTTGTTGTTAACTCAGAAGACAGAAAAAAAAGAGAAAGAAATCAAAGATGCATCAAAGCAAGGACATGTTTTAGGCCTCATCTCACTTAGAGAATGAGGATCTGATTTGGCCAGGAGCCAAAAGGTGGGAATAATGACTCTGTGCTGTTGCCATAATTAAATTATTTAACGTTAGCAACAGCTTCCAGGAACTGCGGTTGTCAAATAATGAGTAAAATAAGAAAAGAAAATGCACACTGATTCTGGATACCTGGTGTTTCATTAGGTAGTTTATGCAGCTACTTCAAAGGTACTTTTTTCACCCAACTTTGATGATGGCCAGTGGCATAACAGTTCAAATTTTTCTGTTTTCAAATGAGTAGGGACTGCTTCATCAGATTTTCTATTCACAAAGAAAGTTTTTAAAAATGTATTAAAAACTTGTGCCCTAGATGACATCTCAGACACAAATGAGGCCCAAAGTAAGAGAAAAACAAGTTTGCACCTTGCAACACTTAATTGGAAGTCGTGAAGTGAAGTTTTCAAGAACATAGCCCACGGCAAGCGTTACAAGACAAGAAATGGGTTTCAGTTGCAAAGGTCTTCTCCATTTATAAGGTTGAAGGTAAGGTGACATGTCAAACAAAACACTGTGTCATTTTATAATCGATCTAAATGCTTGCCTTTTCAGTCAATTGTCACTCTGATGGCATTACATACTGATGCCAGGACCTTTTGACTCCACATATCAATCATTAGCAAAGGAAAGTCCTCATTGTCTTTCAAAGAAAATGAATTTAAGGTGTATTTTAAAAACAAAACCCAAGAATTTCCTGCTTCTATTTAAGATTTTGAAACTTTAAAAATTATTGCAACTAAGCCAGGAAATGTCCTTTCATAAATCATGTAGTATAATGTCGTAAATCATAAGACTGGTTTCTGCATGAAACTGGCTGTAGAGGTGTGGATGATATTTTTCCGAAAATTAAAATGACTTTACAGGTGTTCTGTGTGATAAATAAATGTACAAAGGTCTTTCTTCTACCTTTTATTTTTGTTTTACTAATGTTTTGAATTATTATGTTTTGAACGTTTTGAATTATTTAACGTCTTCATTACCTTTTGTTTTATTTTACCTTGTGGGCCATTACCTGTTTGGAAGAAAAGATTTTGTTTCTTAATAGGACCTTCTGGGCTAAGCAAAGATAATAAATCAGTTGAATAACACCTGGACTGCACCCAGGGAGGCCTGGCTGACCACATCGGACTGGTGAAGATAATTCAATTTATCCAATCAAGTCTCTTCCAGTCACCACATGGAAATGTTTTTTTTTTATTTAGAATTTAAAAACCCCACAGTGGCATTAAGGGATTTGGGGTTCTAAAATCACATCAGGACTGAACAAAATAACTTGTGTTTCCCAGAGATGCTGCAGTGTCGAAATAAAATGTCAGGATTGGGAACCTTGAGAATTTTGGTGGCTTTTCTTGGAACATTAAAAGTTAATATAATGAGAATCCCAAATATTTAATAGCACGCTGCATTGAAAATGTAAATGCGATGTGTTACACTGCTACCATTTTGCCATAGTTCTTTGTCCTCTTTACTTAAATAGTCACCAATATTGTAGGATTCATTTTGTCTAAGTTTTTGAGTTAAATAAATAAAAATTTACTCAGTACAGTTTCTTCTTCACTAAAAGGTGCTTTCTAAAAAAAGGTAATCATTCAGTTCTCTGTTGAGTCAGGCAATCTAACTAAATGTTATGACATTGTGAAAGCATTTAAATGTACTTGTGAGATAAGCGATCTGCCATAGTAAAGATTTAAAAATGAATATCTTGCAAGAGGGTTTGCAAACTCTCCAGAGAAAGACTTTATATTCATATTGCTGTTGTCTTCCTACAGCAACTTATACCTGAAGATGTGCATCTATTTTACTGCAGTCGGGATGCTTTAGTGTTACGATATCTCAGGTATATCCTGGTTATTGGAAATTACTGGTAAGTAATTGGAACAGTGCAGATGAGCTCGTGATCCGACCCGGATGTGCGTTTTACTGTTCCCCAGGCTGTCATTTGGAAAAATAAAACTCTCCATAATTTACATTTTAACACTTGCTGAAAGACAAAGGCCCATTAAGTGGCCCTCAGGAGGAGTTGCCTGTAGTTTACACTTTTATGAATCTTCCAGAAGGGTGTTTACAGGCTCTGCCTTGCTGCATGTGCCAGATAGCCCCAACAGCTGCAGTAGAGCATGTAAAAAAAACAGAATGGTAATTAATGGAATAAACAACATTTTACCAAGGGATGCAGTGATCATAAAATTATCTCTTGAGGGAGCAGTTTTTTGTTTTTTTTTTTGTTGTTTTTTTTTAGGAAATATGATGTTGGGGCATAGTGGTAAATGCAGAGTCAGAATTTGTGTACGGATGGTGTTTCAGATGTTTTAATTGGTAATTCACTTGTCACTTGTCTTTGGGCAATTGGCCATATAAAAACTTAATTACCAAAGCAAAATATATAATGGGAATATATTATTACAGGTTGTATTTTTCAATTGAAATAATGCTGAAGCAGCCAGCAGCATAACATGCAATCATTAATGCACACTATATAGTTTAACTTTTAAAATTTAATATATCTAAATGCATCGTCGGACAGTGAAAATCATGGAAGTTGCAGTTCTTAAGCAAGTTTTGCATCGTCTCAGATGCAACATTTTCAGAAAAATTCAATAAGGCATTGACAAAGGAAAAGTGCTTTGTTTTGTTTGTTTGTATGTTTATGTTTGTTTGTTTATATAAATCAATCTGGAGCATACAAGAGATTCAAAAAATGAAACCTAAACATTTCTTTACACATTTTTATAAAGCTCTATGCCTCATACATCAAGTCTTATGAGGCTCCATATCATTCCTATTTGTGAGTCCACTGCATGAAATGTCAACAACAGCATCAGCACTCACAGCTCCATCTAGATTCCATTCACCTTATTATTCAGCATTACAACTCAGTGCAAAGTCCAAACTCATTTCTCAGATCATCAGATCATCCAGCAGGATGGAAGACCAGACAGCCCTTGTAACGCAAGCTTGTGCTCACAGGCATCACTCCACTCATTCGTAAGAGGTATATTACTCTATCTAAGCATTGCCTCTCTGGCATGCTTTTCTCTTTGCTGTCTCTTGCCATTTTTTCTTCTTTAAGGAATTCAGATACTCTGCCTGCTTCTAAGGAGGTTTGAAAGGAGAAATTTTATTTTATTTTTTTATAAAAGCAAGTTACAAAATGAGACCTGAGTATACAGTGAGGAAAATAAGTATTTGAACACCCTGCAATATTGCAAATTTTCCCACTTATAAATGTTGGAAAGGTCTAAAATATTTTTTTGAAGATGCATTTCCATTGCGAGAGACAGAATATAAAAAGAAAAACACACAAACCCGGATTTTTTTTTCTTTTATTATTATTTTATATGTATGTCATTGCTGCAAATAAATATCTGAACACCTTCCAATAAGCAGGAATCCTTGTTCTCCAAGACCAAGTCAGCCTTTAAAAAGTCATCCTCCATTTTACTTATTAATCTAAATTATTAGCAACTGTTTGAGGTCATTAGCTGCATAAAGACACCTGTCCATCCCACATTCAGTCAGACTCCAACTGCTACCATGGGCAAAACTATGACAGAAAGTTTGGGTAGGTTGTTTGATGGCTAGATGCCACTACTATGATTGTATCGCACCTTGGTACTGATTCTTTACATTTGTGGGATTGTACTGGAAGCATCAAAGGTCTGTCCATTTTTTTTTATTTTACATTAAAATTCAGATAACAGGTAGAATTCAAGCAAGAATGTGTCTCCCTAAAGGTTAAAAAAAAAAAAAAAAAACATTCTTCTGTTTACATTTTTTATTTAGTTTTTGTAAAATCTACAATATTTTCAGCCTAAATGCAAATACATGTTTTGGGGTTTTTTGTTTTTTTGTTTTTTTTGTGTGTGTGTGACAATATTAGCTCAGGGTCAGACCAAAATCAGTCCCTGAAGGGCTGCTCTCCTGCTGGTGTTTGATGTATCTCTGTTCCAGCCATAGACTGTATATAAAGAGATGGACGTCACCCGTAGGTTTCTGAAGAGCTTAATTGAAGCTCGGTGGTCGGTTCCTACCATTGCCATCTTGGC
This sequence comes from Telmatherina bonti, assembly GCF_933228915.1. Taxonomy (NCBI): domain Eukaryota; kingdom Metazoa; phylum Chordata; class Actinopteri; order Atheriniformes; family Telmatherinidae; genus Telmatherina; species Telmatherina bonti. The sequence goes on from NC_136624.1 coordinate 24,246,157, forward strand.
AGAGGCATGTGCGTCATCCAGCCCGGAAAATACATATATGGGCAAAGAGGTGGAGCTGAGAGGGGGGCTGTGAACATCATGGTGGATGATTGACATTGAGCGAACTACAAGCTTTCTGTAGCTAAGAGCTTACTGAGCTAACCCGGAGATAATGGGAGCTAACCAGCTAACGGAGGTAAGTGGACTAGAGGTAAGTCACATTGTTGACCGGCTAAAAACTGCGGTTGTTCTACGTTCTTCTTACTTGAAGCGGGAGATTGGTACCTGTCAATCAAAAGGACACGCCCCTAAATATGCTGAACTTTGAGATTAAATTCCTTTTAAATGGGCGAGTTAGAAAAAAATTCACTCCCCCCACAGTTGTCATGAAGTTAAACCTGACCTATTAACCAAAAATGGATTTTTGAACCAGGCTGTAAACATGCTTATTGGCCTTTTTAACATGGGAGTCTCTGGGGATTCGCTGTTTTACAGCTAGCCCCAAGTGGATGAAGGGAGAACTGTAGTTTTATGCACTTCCGCATAGGCTTCACTTAGGATCCGTCCATCTTTCATATACAGTCTATGGTTCCAGCACACCTGGTTTCTATTAAATGGATCCAACAACCGATGAAGTTCAGCGCAATGAGTGATGAGCTTGAGTCTGTTGGAACAAGGATACATGGAAAACCTGCAGGACCGTGGCCCTCGAAGACCAGAGCAGGGAAACCCCATTTTATTGATGATATAGATGAAGAATGATCTTCTTAAGAAAGTGTAGTCATTTTCCCTCTGTTGTTTCTAAGGTTCTTTGACCCTCTGGGCCTCACACACACATGTTAGATTATAAATCCAAACTGAGCAGTCCACAGTGGGTAAACAATCAGCTCAACATCCACTGTATAAACTATACTTTCTGGCTAAAATATCTCTTTAAAAAAAGAGAAGGTTAAACTACACATTGCAGGGGCTGAAAAAATAGTGATGACATGTGTGCTGCTTGAAGTTATATAAACAGCTTTCATATGGCTCATCTAACTTGTGTCATTTCAGCCACCTCATCTTCTTCTCCCTGCATCCTCCTGCTTGTGACCTGAAATTGTTCAGAGCAAAATGTTTTGAAGGATTTCCTGAGTCCTTAAATGCACCCAGAAGAGTGAGGATCCAGAAGAAAGAAAGCTTGTCTGAGTAGATATAACTGAGGACACTTAGCACCTACAGTTTAATGCACAAAAGACGGAAATAATTAAATGTGATTTTAGGCTGCAAATAAACTATGTTTACATGATGCAGATGGGTCATATTTAGTTGACAATAAACAAAATTATATTTGGGAAATTTTGTGAACTTGAATTTGTTTGTTTTAGACTGACATTTTACTGCTCCAATATGATCACTCGCTGGTTTCTCTTTAAGGTGGAACTTTAAATCTGTTATACATCTGCTGTTGCACTAGTAAGGTCATTATAAAGGTGTAACTCCTGAGCAGGAGTGCATAAAAAACAGTTCGAATGAAGGATCAGAGAAAATTTGTTGGTGTATGCTTTTGACTAATGCAATCTTTAGTCTAAAAGTCCCTTCTCTTTCTTAAGAATTAATACTTTTATATAGTGAATTTTCCTATTCAATCAAAATATGCACTGTGGGCACTGCTCGCTAAAGGCACATATAAAATCCCATGTTGCTGAAAAGTAGCCCTGTTAAGGCTGAACAACATTTAATAATAAGTGCAGCTCTGTTTTCATTCAGCTGTACTGCCCTCAGAAAAACTCAGCTTCCTTAAATTGTAAATTTCATTTTGCAATTTAATAAAAATATGCTAAAAAGCAACAATAATTAAATCTTGGTTGTTAATGAAAAAAAATATTGTTATGCTCTTCTTTTTCACTTCATAGGCCTTTTTTTCTGAAAGCTACAGTACTCTGACAGTTTTTCACAGTTTTAAAAGCATTTAAATTCTAACAAGATAAGACACCCACTGAAACAGTGCAGACTTGGACAAGTTTAGCCAAGACATGCCTTTTACAAACTGTATTGGGATAATTAGTATTCCCCTCAAGGAGAAGCAGAGATTTTTTTCAACAAATTATGATGAATAGAAAAAAAATGAAGTGTTTTGCAACATCAAAGCACAAACATAACACTTATATTGAACCCGTTTAGTTTCTGTCTACTTCCAAAAGTCCTGTGAAGGAGACAACACAATAACCAGGTATGCTTAGCTAACAGCCATCTTTTCATCATTCATTTTCAGACCACCCATATCCTGAGACAATTCACATATGCTCTAATCTCTCCTAATGTTTAATGTATTTATCTTTAAAGTGGAGGGCAAATATATTAGCCCATTATTCACTTACTAACACGCTCAACTGTTATCTCTGTTCATGACAAATAAAGCTTGCTAAAATTATAGCAAGCTCTATCACATATAAACGCGGGTGTACTAAAACACAGAATGTAATACTTTGGTGTACTACCCATGTAATACCTAATAACTTTACTTTTAATTTACATTTAATGTACCATATTGAACCCTCAGACATTAAGCAACACCAGCACCTGAAAGTCAAACTTCCAGTCATGAGAACATTTGAACATTTCCCATTTGATCTAAATCTGACTCTATATTAAATAAAATGGAGCATTATAAAAATATTTCAAATTCTCATCTTTTTTCTTTTGTGCTTTCGGATTAAAAATGAACACCTTCATAAAGAACAAGTGGTCAGAATAACAAGGACAAAATCTTGATGAAATGAATCATAAACCATGCTTCAGGTAGCAGCATTTTCCTCATTTAAGCACTTAAGGAAATCTCTGAAATACACCCTTGGATAGTTTACTCCAGTATCATCAAGATGCCACATAATGAAAATACAGTAGGTGTAAAGCAACACTCAACTTAATGGCCCAATGCTGATGGTCTAATTGTGAAAGTAATATCTTAAAAGCTGCAGAAGTCTCTTATTAAAACTCAATACATATCACTCCCAACAAATGTCTCATCTGGCATGATTTTGTGGAACAGTTGCAATATATCTGGAAAAGCTGTATGGCTGGGGTTGGAGCCAGGAGAACTGTGTGTTTAAAGCTAGTGGGAGTAGATTCTTTTTTTAGATTTCACTGGGAAAAAAATCTAAATGCATTTTGTAGTGGCTTTGGGGTATTTTAACCTGACGATCATGGAAATTATATAATTTATTCACTGGCTGACTGAGTCACTTATTCACACATTCACTTCAAGGAAAATGAAAAATTAGCTGGCACATAGATGGGGTTTCCTAACTGGCTAACGCTAGGTGGCTTCAGACTGGCTGTTAACTCATATATTTTCTTACCTCATTGCGGACTCATTTTCTATGACTAAAATGCTGCTCCAGAAAACTTTTTAAAAATGTCAGCATGCGTTTAACTGTAGACTGCCATGCATGAGCCTCATCTGATCAGATATCATCCAGGACTGCTATAGTTGCTATAGTTGATTAGACAAAATCGAGTACAAAACCATGCACATCCAAAGTTACGAATTCCGGGAGCAAAGGTTGTAAAAAAAAAAAAAAAAAACATAAAGTTTAAAATGTTAAGCATATTTATTGGAGTATGTAACCTGATTTTTAGATAATCTGTGTGAGACTCCTTTAGAAGCATACAAGCAAACATGCCTTTCACACACTTTCTTGTGGGGCTGCCAGCTATAACCCATATTTAAAACCATACTTGAGCCCTAATTATAGTTAGACAGAGAGTCACAGGTAATAGTGTGTAAGATTGGATTGGTTGCCTAATCAATAGGGCAGGTCTTACCTAATATGATCCAGCCAGGGATCAGACACCACGGAAGGGAGAGTGGACAAAGGAGAGAAAGGATGGGATACTGGCATGTTGCTGAGAGTGCAAGTCTTTTCACTTAGCCTCTGATGGACTATGAATGAACTTCAGCTCACTCACAATTATGCCGTGTAATGGAAACTATGGGCTATCTTGTCAACAAAAATTATTTGGAAAATTGGCATGCTGCAGGGTTTCAGTGCTGAAGCTGAGAGTTTACACAAAGATCCAAAAACCATCCGTTTTTGCTGCGCCTCAAGACCTACTTTACAAAGTCTTCCCGACAGATCAAACACATTAAATTAACAGCCTCATCAAATGCTTACCAGCTAAAAACAAAAGATCTCAACTCTGGTTAAAACTGTGGGAGGTTATTTCTAACCCTGTGAAAAGGTTGATATTATTGTAAATAAACTAAAAAACACAAAAGACAATTAAGCTGATTAAAATTTAAACACTTCAATTTTCTGATTTAGTGTTGTACATGCAGTAAAAGGTTTTATGATCACACAAACGTGTCAGTTAAAATGAAATTTTATTATAGATAGAAAATCAGGTTGTTACAGGTTATTGAGACTTAAGATGTTAATGCCTAAATTGTATTTCTATGTATTTCCATAATCTATCTATTTGTGTTAAATCTATCTATCTCTCTCTCTCTTTCTCTCTCTCTCTCCTCTCTCTCTCTCTCTCTCTCTCTCTCTCTCTCTCTCTCTCTCTATATATATATATATATATATATATATATATATATATATATATATATATATATAGATATAGATATATAGATAGATAGATAGATAGATATAGATATATATAGATATATATATGGTAGAGGGGCGTAGATAGATAGATAGATAGATAGATAGATAGATAGATAGATAGATAGATAGATAGATAGATAAATAGATAGATAGATGGATAGATAGATGTAAAAAATAAAAATAAATAAACAACACCTTTGAAACTCCTTGAGGATGCATGAAAAGAAACAGGACATGATCTAAATATTCTGAAAGCATTATCATAACTCTTTCACTTGCTTTCACAGAAGGCACAAACATAAAATAGAGGTAGGAGAATCACCCTCTCCCTCTGACAGAGTTAGCAGAGTAGTATGGATGGTCATGTCAATACAAGGGGCTCCTTGTTTTATGGCCATAACAGCTCCCCATCCATCCTTACTTTACAGGTTATTGATTACAGCAGGCTCAACATCATGTGAATTCTATTTGTGCCATTGACCATGATGCATTGTAAAAATATAAGTACCCATTAAATCTTTTCTTAGAGCTCAACAAAACCCTGCATGGCCTTTTTTTGTATCCTCATTACAGTGTCTTTTCTTCTGAAATTAGGATTGAGACAAGCAGAGAGAAGTAAGGTACAGTGGGATATAGATATAATGTAGATATAATTTATAACCTAGACTAAGGAGAAAATCTTGATGTTTCAAAATATAATTTCAGCAAACTTAATTTAACCCTTTCATGCATAGAGACCACATAGTGGACACCTATTTACAAGCGTTTTTCTTGCATGCTTTTTTTCTTGCACATTCATGAATGAGGATGGTATTTTTATAAATAAACCACTTCAGTGGATGTTGGTGAGTCATCCAATACATTTTTACTCACTGGGAAATAAATAAATATATTATAGTTTGCCATTGCGATAAATAGAAAAATAAAAAGTTCAAGCTATATTTTATAAAAGATTTACGTGATATAATGACTGTATATTATTTTATAAATACTTTACAGCATACATTAAAATAAATCATAAATCATGATAAATTCTAAATATCACTAATAAACAAAAAAATCCATCATTGCATTTGTCTGGAGAAGTGCTGCACGGTGGCCTTTCTGTGTGGAGTTTGCATGTTCTCCCCGTGTTTGCGTGGGGGGGGGGTAACATGCCACAATTCAGGTGAAAACCAGAGCCAGCTGCATCAAGGAGCACATAGAGCACACTAATAAGCAGTCGGGCAACTCATTCCTCCCCCTCCGTCTTCCAGGCTTTGACAAGTTCCCAGGGTCTCGCCTGCTTCCACCTACCAATCCAGTGACAAATACATAGTTGCGTGTTGTCGTTGACACATGTTTTACTCCATATGCCTTTGCTAATCCAACCCCTGCATTAATCTGTGTTTGGGGGTGAGCAAGTGCATCGTGTGAGGCTCAAACCACCGACTGTCAGGCCGATGGACAACCAGCTTTACCTCCTGAGCCACTGCCACCCCCCATTGGGGAACCTGTCACTCCGCTCAAAAGATTTCTTTTGTTCATTTTTAAAGTAAAACTGACTCTATACTTCCATTTTCCTTTTCTCAAAGCACATACAGACAAAATCTTCAAATAATCAAAGCATTATTATTAAGGTACAGGAGCACCCTGTCCCACTCTACCTTCTGGCCATCTGTCACTCATCTTGCCATAAACCAAGAATGGAACATTGTTAAGAACGCCATTTACTGAATCTGCATGATAGTTGCACATTCAGCAACACATAGTCATTCACCGATAAATCATAACACACACAGATTCATCACAAAGTCAGCAGAGGCCTTCACCCAGTGAAAAATACCCTAGTGGAGGCGTACAGCTATTAGATATACTGTGCTGCACGAGCATACATGCATACTATTAACATCTGACATGCTGTCATCCTTAAAAGTCAAACAACCTGCACTGGAGCAAACAGATTTCCCTACAGCTGCACACATCATGGTGATGCCACGCAATGCAGGCAGCCAGATGGCACCGAACTTCAGGTGAACAAAAAAAAAATCCGGTTTTGTACTGAAGTTCCTTTCTGTCTTGTTCAGAAAAGTAACACAAAGGCTCATGGGAAATCACACGGGTTAAAGGGCCATGTGGGCTTCTCATGAGGTGAAAAATGGACCACCTGTGCCTGTGGGGTGAACAGAGGCACAGAGAGAGAGCGTAGGTGTGTGTGTGGGTGCCTTTGCATGTGTGTGTTTGTTATGCAAGATAGAGAATGAGATGATGAATGAAAAGATGTTACAGAATGCTGAAATACAGCCAGCAAACTAGGAAATTATATTTTTTCCTTTTATTTATGCAGTGGACAGCAACAAAGTATGGGGAAATTAAGTTAGAATTTTACACTTTGGAAGTACAGCGTGTTTTTACACATGCTACATCTCATGAGGTTAACACGCAAGAGATATCTTCTACATTCAAGAAGTTCTGAATAAATTCCTTGAACAGGAAACTATTTGATGTTAAGTCCATAGGGGCTTCATGGCTCAGAGACCAGGGGAAGTTTATAATGTTATCCCGTATACAGGAGACACATCTTGCTCCTTTTTTCTGGAGTATCCATGGACATAAAAGAAATAATTTGGCAGCACACATTCACAAACACACAAACACATTCACACAGTCAATGCTTCATTAAACTGCATCTATCCTCCCAAAAGACCAATGTCTTTCTGTGGCAGTTTGCCTTATCTCAAAGTTAAGATGGAGACCCTTCAGGGAGATGAGAACTGAGGGATGGAGGGAGAGTTGGAAAGAAGTGAGTCAGTTCATCACAAAGTGATGGGACAGATGTTGAGAGAGAAAGGAAGAGAGCAAAGACAGGAACAAAGACGTTTGGACCACAGATACAGGGAAGAGAGAAAGACTGAGAGAAGAATATATATGATATTGGACTCAACTGGCTTTGAGTCAGTCCTTCTCTGTCTTCCTCTTCTTTTATATGGTTATAAATGGGCAGATTAGCACTGAGCGCCACAAATGTAAATCAGCTGGTGAAAAGATCAAACACTTTTGGTTGCTTTTGCCCTTCGGTCCTCACACATGCCTCCTATCAGAACAGAGAGTGTTACAGTTCTCCACCAGTAAACCTTGGGAGAATATGAAGTCGAGTTCTCCAGACTGCAGGAGATTCAACTAAACTTTCTCCTTCTCCTCCACAGCTAAACTTTAACCTCAGACTCAAAATAATGTGTTTAGAATCCAAATTATTTTTAAAAAAAATGCTTGTCTGCAATAAATATCTCATTTTAGTCTAGTTGGATTTGGTAATATATACTGGTGTGTGAAACTTTAGGGTTCTCTAAAAGATGTTTACACAAACAATTTCTTTATGCTGCCAATATTTATTAGTCATAGTCATTACTAACTTATTTAGTTTTTTAACTGATAAACTTCTTGTAAAATAAGTAGTGGGAGTTTTGTGCTGGAATAATAACTATCTCTGTGACTAGAAAACAATCATGCATGGTGCAGAAAATTCTTCAGAAAGCACCAGAGGTCATACAAGCCGAAGAGTGAGGCCAGTGTGTCATGATATATTGAAAGATTTTGTCTGGATGGTGAACTACATTAAACTGAACATCACACACACAGTCTTGAAAGTAAGTACAGTTCTCAGTATTTAGGTGATACATTTTGTGAATGCTGATAGTGTAAGGGGGGAAATGTCTTCCCATTTTTCCCAACTTAAGATAGAAAGCAAACCTTTTGTTCAATAAGAAGATTGCATTTTGCAGAGTTATAAAGTGATGGCGTGTGTGCCTTGCGCACATTGGTTATCTTATAAACAATTCTGAACTGAGAGATTAAATGTATGAGGGAAAATCAAGGTTTTGTAAATACAATATTAAATGGTTTCTCATTGCTTGTCATGAAGCACAATATTAGGGAACCAAAAAGAAATAAAAATATCATACCAGAAAACATCCATTTCTGGTATAAAAAGCATGCAAAGAAAAACAAAAATCAAATGCTGGGGCTCTTATGAGTTTGAAAGCTTGAAAAGAAATGAACTGAGGTAAGCCTTCCCCAGTTCTGGGGTAATGTAGCCATAATCAGTATCTGTCTATCATCACCAGGGTATTCAAAATTATTGTGTTGTACAACTTGATTTTGCAAGTGATATCTTAAAATAGTCAAGTTAAAAGCAAAGCAGAATACAAATTGAACCCTGAGTATAACCCCAGGGTTGCTTTGCCTTCAGTGATTCTTCACTTTAAAGGGGTAATAAGTTGAAATTCTTTATTTATGGATTGGATTGAAGGATTTAAGTAAATTGCAATGTGAAGAACTAGAAGTGTAATTTCAGCTGGAGTACAGCATGATGTCACGCACTGTCTGTCTGTGTTGATCTCCAATCCTGCGTGCTTAACTGCTGGTCTTGGCCAAGCGCTCATGTACATTCATATGAATCGCTGCCTCCTCTCTCGTCTTGTCCTTGGCTTTTCTTCCCTGTCAAAGGCTACAGCAAGAAAGCAATGCTAGTGCGAAGTTAATGCCAGAGAGCCTAACAGAGTGTTCATCTTAACACAACCAGTATTACGTTAAAAGAAACAACAGGCATTGGCAAAAATGTTGTTTGATAAAGAAAACCTGAATTAACTATGAGGAGACTGCAAGAGCCAAAGGGAGAACAGCCCGACTCAAAGCTAGCTTTTCTTCTCCTGTAAGTAACAACATAAACATTATACGTTTAACATGCTCCACAAAATGGTATATTGTTTTGTTCAGGGTGTTTGCACTTTGCATGTTTCTTTGCAGACATGGTGAAAAAGGGGAAGAGGTAGGAGGTCTACAAGCAGTGCACAACACCAAACTTTGTGGCAAATCAATTTGGTTTTTGCCAAATCCGGAGTAAAAATGATCACCTTAGTTCCACCTATCTGAGATCAACTATGTCAACTTAAAACTGATCCCAAAGGTTCATAGTATTTTAGTATTAAAAAAAAATATTTATTTGAGTATTTACAATTAGTTTAACTTTTACAAATGCTATCAGAAATGCAATTTAATCATATTTATCCCCAGCTGGTGTCAAAACAGACCAGTACATTCTTTTAACATGATGCAACAATGTTGCAGCTTACTACATAAGGCTCATTGTGTGGGATACCAGTGCCTGATGGAGTCCATACTCGTTTTCAGTGTATTTTATGCAGGCTTTTAAAATACAGCATCTTTTTTATCACAGACTTAGTGTTACATATCGTTCGACTGCTGGTCTGACCTGAAGCTGTTTATTTGCATTTTCTTTAACATTTGAAGACTTTGTTTCACATGGACAAGTGATCAATGATTTACTATGAGATATGGCAAATCTTTTGTAAGCTCTGCATTGTTGTCGACTGTTGAAACAGCTGCATATGACAGATGGTTTATGGACAGATGGTCATCACTCCAAACTACTGCAGACTGAATGTGAATATGGTCAAAATTATTCCCAAAGATCTGCCTCACCCTTTTAGATTTTATTTTATTAAACTCGTGCTCCTCTTTTGTCAGTTGGTTATATCGTTAATGGGATAAAGGGCTTTAAATAAATAGGAAATAAGGTAACTACAGTGCATTTGTGTGTGTGTGTGTATTTAAATGTGGTACTATATCTGAATGATTTCGTTCAAATTCACTCAATCTTACTCTCGAGTGCAATCATCCAAGACCAATCACCCTGACTCAGGGTATCCATGACATTTTAAGAATTTGTAATTGAGCAGCATCTTAAAGGACGCAAAAACTAGAAGTAAAGATGATGCAAATCACATTGACTCAAGGTTAAATCATTTGGACAGTCTCTAGAGACAATTCAAAATTGCACGCAATGGCATGTCTGAATGCGCATTTGTTCGGTCTTTACAGTTACATTTAGGCTGTTTTTTGTTCAGTTTAGTTCAGTTTTTTCCAGTAGCTGTAAAACCTGGCGAAACAACAAACCTTTGAAGCTGTACTCACCAAATATTAAAAGAGCTCTATTGTGCTATTTGTAGTTTTCTGAGCTTTTTACAGTGTTATAGTGTTGAATAATCATCAGACATATGAGCTGCGCCGTTTATCAGTTTTCCAGCACTCTCTACATTTGGTTTCCATGGCGACGGAGACAATTGGTTTTAGAGTTTTTTTCTTCTTTGAAATTTTAGTGACGTCCCGGGAGAGGGACTCAGTGAGGGACTCCTAGCAGTTGACCAATCAGACGCAGTCTGCAGGCAGGCCATAGGTCAAAGCTTTCTCTGTTCACTTGTTTCTGGCAGAGGCTGATCTGAGAGGATCAATACAAAATGAATGAAGGGGTTTGTGAAAAATCCTTGATTATTTTTGCCCTTCTGGACTTGCATTTTAACATAAATCAGACTGAAATGTGCATAACAGAACCACTTTAAGTAATTTTTTTTCACTGAATAACTCACACAGACAGCTATTTAACAAGAAGTCCACAATTGTTTATTTATTTTTTCAGTTGGACTTAAAGATTTATAGAGTATGACCAGTTAGGCAGCATCTGTGTTTAGTATATCAGTAGTTTACAGTTTATATTATATAATATTGCCTTGTTTTTCGACAGCTTGAAAATCATTTTAAATCCTTTAGAATGCCAAAATCTGGCTTTCATGTAATCAAAACAAAGGTCAACATCAACGACCCCAAGAAATTGTAGAAAGTAATGAAAACTTCTTATGAGGCTGAAACTACAAATGAACTGCCAGCCTGCATTATGAATGATTCCTGCAATTTTACTGATGAATCTGATTTTTTAAATAGCTTAAATGAACATTTTTTCATCAGGTTCTCTATTTGAATCTTAATAAGAAGACTTAA
>NC_136624.1:24260064-24482564 GCF_933228915.1 Telmatherina bonti
CAGAAAGAGAGCTACCTGCTGTTAATGAATAAACTTGCTGGATGACTCAGTGACTGTGAAACATGCAGAACATTCATGCAGAACATTTAGAGTGGAACGTGTTCAGAGAAGAGAGATCGTGCCAATGTGACCCCGCCAGGAGAACCCAGAGACCCGGGTAACCGACAATCACCCCCAGGCACAGACCCCAACCACCCCACTCCGGAGCCAGCCATGCATCCGCCCAGGAGGTGGTGAAGGAGGTCCCCAACCAGAGTCCCCCGCAGTCAGGGGGAACAGGCCCCAGCAGGCCCAGGCCGGCAAGGGCCGAGCCCACCGGGCACCGGCCACCCAGGGCAGACAGAGCGCAGGCCCCAGGGCCCCAAGAGCCCGAGAGCATCCCCCCACCCCCGCAGGAAGAGGGCACAGCCCACACCAACGGAGGACCAGGATCCCCAGACCGCCACCTAGCGGCAGCCAGGTCGCACCCCAGTGCACCAGCTGCGCTCCCCGGGTACAGGACACCACCCCCCCACCACCAGCGTGACTGTTTTTAAACTTCTTTGCATTATTCATCTCACGCTGTATTTCATTTACCTAATGTTGACTGCTGACTTTTACTTGTTATATTTCATAGTTGATGTCTGTTCTGTTTTGTCATATATATTATAAACTTGTGGTTGTGCTGTCATATTGGCCAGGTTACTTTTGGAAATTATATTTTTAGTCTCAAGTAGGTTTTTATCTGATTATTTAAAGGAGAAATGAAAAATGAAAATGATCTATGTAAAACGGTGAACACTAAACACTGTGCATGTAAAAGAAAACATCAGTAAGATGCATCTGCTACCAGAGGAGCATGAGGGAAGAGTTTAAAAAACATTCAGTAGCCACCAGTGGTGAAATGGTCCCTCAAGAACTGGGAATACTCTCAGTTTATCTCCTTTTTTAAACCAGAAAATCCATCTATATATTTGGTCATTGTCACATAATTTCTGCTATTCGGTTTCAGGGAGGAAGAGTTATAAAATGACTAAACCAGTGCTGGCACACAGACCAGTGAGAGACAGGCTTATAGCCATATATACATATATTTTCATTATGTCTATGTTCAGGCCAAAGTTAATGCAGCTGATGGCTAACTGCACCAGTGTAGCATCTCTAATGTTAGCTGAGCTGCTGGGCGACGTTCATACATGTGTAGGGATGTTTGTAATTATTAAAGCAACATTACAGGAAGTTTAGAAGTCAGTATAGTCAATGCTGACTTAAAAGAAGTAGGTATAGTATACCTGGGTATACCCTGGACTACATTACTGTTAGTCACTGATTACTTTTAGTCTTAATCAGTCATTATTTTCAACCAAATAGTATTTTTGAATCCCAAATAAAGTATGCATTTGTGAAAGTACAACAATATATTAACATACAAAAAAGACACTCACACATGACTAGCTGTTAAAAAAAAATTTAAAAAAGAAAAAGTTCATTTTCAGTAGCAATGATTTCACTGAACCATCAAAATAGTCAATCTAGACATTTATGAGTGTTTAATTAAAATTACTGATGACATCTGTTGACCTGTAGGGATAATAAACACTCTACATTTTCATGACTAAATTCATTGGACACAGCTTTCACATCAACTTGCAATCCTTTAAGGTGAGCTGTCATTTTCTGAGTAGTGTAAAAACACTTATTGAACACAGTGGACCTTACAACACCCAACTTGTCCTGGCATTGACGAACACACTTTACAATAGCCTGGCACCAGAGTAAAAATAGAGGTTTAGTCAGCAACATGAAGCGTCTGCCAAAAAATGGTGTGTTTGCTGGACGCACAAGTTAAACAGTGGTGTTCCTACCACCATACTTCCATTTCCTGGATTCAACAAAGTATTTTATTATATAGAGGTGGGATATAAGTTTACATGACCATCAGTCACATCATCAAATTTCTCTGTTTCACCATAATGCTATCTACTACTAATGACTTATCCAGGGTGTACCTTACCTTTCACCTAATAGCTGCTGGGATAAGTTCCAGTCACCCTTACCATCCTGCATGAGTACAAGCAGTCATAGCCAATAGAGAGATATATGAAGCAATTTACTATCTTGTAAAACATGGCACGGTAATACTAATGTATATAATGAAGATTCTGTTGCCTATTTATTCTTATAATAAATATTCCGGTTTTCACAAATGTTCAGTCCCTGTGGCTTTCTTTTCTGATATGTTGTCTACCAACCATGAATCAACATGAGAATTTAATCCACACAGCATGCCCATAAGATACAAAATATTATTATTGTGAAGTAAGCTAAGGGAAAACCTGAAAGCACATACTCACATCCCCAAAATAAGGAATTTGTGCAATCATGTAATGTAGCAACTGCCCAGGTTATGAATTTACGAGCTTGTCTAGTCACAAGGATTATTGTTCACACTTCAAAGCAAAACTGCGCCACTCCTTCAAGTTTGATTGGCTCTGCTGGTGTTCAAAAATCTTTTAGTATTGTCAGAATTTACAAGGATTAAGGTCTGGACCTTGAATAGCCCATAATGGCATGTTTCAACATTTCTCCACAGGTTTTCCTCAAGAATTACCCTGCATTTCACACCATCCATCATTCCCACAATCCTGTCCAGTCCAGCAGTCCCAACTGACATTATATACCCTCAGCATGATGCTGATGCAATAACTATTTACCATGAGCGTCTTGTTTTCAACGACGGCCCCTTAATCATGACTACAAATTCTCATACGGCTTGTATATGACTGTGCATGTGCAGAGTTCCTTCAGGGAAGACCAAGAGCAAAACATTGTTTAACGCTCCACTGGTAAATATTTGTGGCAATTATATCTTCAGATTAAAGGAATGTTGCTTGAAATTTCTTCTTGAAATAATCATCAAACAGGACTGAGAGAAACTTTACATCATAAAATCATCTATTGTGGGTTTTAGCTCAGGTAAAGATGAAGCAGGTACAACAGATGTGAAAATAAAATGCCTGCTACATTTGAGCTTGTGATGTATCTGCTTAAAATGTGACATTTTTTTTTACCATTTCTATTATCCTGGGTGGTCAAATCTAATATGATCCGCAAGAGGGTTTCAAATAGAGTTTTTAGGCTATTTGCATAAAAATCATCATAGAGAGAAAACAATCTAAGATCATGATTATAGGAAAATCATTCAAGTCCAGGCTGCCATGAGGATGCCAAAGTGATGTATCTTTGTCTACAAATGTAACAGCAATTTCAGTTATTTTATTGTTTCCAAAGATCCTGTAAGAAGAAGGCACATAAAAAGATGAAAATGGAAAAAAAAAACTGCTAAAAATAAATACTTTGATTTAAAATCTTCCTCATTATATGTGCCTACATTTTTTTTTTATTTATTTATTTTTTTTTTTTGTAGTGACATCAATATAATTATTTCACATAGTATTAGTATTATTAGACCGATTGTAAAGAACAACTTAAAATCTTCAAGGTTCAGCAGATAGATGTTGCTACAAAACAGATACCACTATGTGACATCTCATGTCGAAATAGTTGTTGATTATTTTTTTCTGAAGATTAATCATTTAAATAATCAGTTGCTCAAGCTCAGTTTAGTCAGCATAGTTTTGGAATATTTCATTTTTATCTTCCCTTTTTCCATGGCATGCAGCCAGATTACAATTTGCATAATTTTCTCTGCACCCAAATGCCATTTGGAAGAGCATGTGATACATCTGCTATCTATTTTCGCATGCCAAGTACATCTGCTATCTATTCCCTGCTTAGACAGGTGTTTTCTTTTCATATGTATCCAGTCGCCTGTTTTCCATTATTCATTAAAAAATGACAGGAAATATCAACCTTGACCTTTCTTGTTCTACTAAAGCCCTTGATAAATGTACAGGCTTTTAAAATACTAGAAGCTGGCCGAGAGTTATGTACAAAAAAACTTGTAAGTTATTCATTTTATTTACCCAGACCGTTATTCACAGCATTTAGTTTTTGCAGGTGTTTTCAAGATAAACGAGATATAGGCTGTTGCTGTGCTATCATTTTCAGATTATTCATCACCTAGACTTGTTTTTCTCCTACCAGTCCCACTATAGTGGTAAAATGTAAACACAGTGCCAAAAGTTTGGAGACACTTTCCTTTATTTTTTTTTTTTTTTTTTTATAGGAAAGTGAGTCCAAACTTTTGCTATATATAGGATGTAAGGATTGGCAGTCCCTGTAGCATGCTGTACTTCAGAAATGGTTTTGTTGGGATAAAATACTGCAGAACATCACCCAAAGTGTATTAGAAATAAACAACTTACATGATTTCTGCACTGGTGAATTATTCAGCATTTCAACACAATATTTGATTTGCTTTAAGTACAAAATGCAATCTCATTTAACTTCAACCATCAATTCAAAAGGCAAATATTGAATTTGGAGGGATCTGCATTTAATCTGGAAAAGCAAAAGAAAAAGTACAATTTTCATTTGCTTTTTTTGTTTGCAAAGACTTGTATACTTAGGATTTCTACACATGATTCTTCTGGTCTGTCCAGTGAATGTTTCACAGCATCAAGCAAAATGTCTCGCTGTAGTCAGAAAAAAAAATTATGTAATGAGAATCCCTACCTCTTCCACCTCCTTAACATTTTAATAATGAATAGTTCCTCCTTCCTGAACCTCTCCTGTAGGTCAAAGTGTGATGTATGGAAGCCTAGAGGGGACATATGGATGTATTTCCCAGGCTTAGGTTTGAACAAATGGGGAGTGAGCGATGACACTGAATCTTTGACATCTCAATAAGAAACATAAGGCATCAAGATTGACAGTAGTTTTCTCAGAATTAATTCATTTTTGAACAAAGAATGACTCTAGGGATGGGAACACAGGCCATTACGCTTACCATGAGACAATAACTTGCTGAACTTTGGGTGAGAAGTGAAATGTTTTTGTAACCACTAATCACCCTTCTTTGTTATTGAATTCCTGTAACATTGTGCCTGCTTTGCATAGTGCAGGCCAATTAATCCAACTTGGCTGTCCCCCCTTTGAGTGCTAATGCGATTAATGGGATTGTGACTAAAGCTCGCTGGATGTGGATGATCATACTCGTGCTAGGGGATAAAAGCAGTGACAGAAAGCCATACTTCAATGTTTACTCCACAAAACAAAGACAGTGAAATCCTTTTGAAAAATATCTCAGATGCGAGCCACAGTCATTTAAGTAAAAGAAAATGCACCTCAATCATATTGAAGTTTGCATACCATTTTAAGTCTTTAAAATAAATCAACTAAAGCCTTACTTTATTTTTCTATCAAGAAAAAAAAAAAAAAAAAACTATTTGTTTTTTTGAGGTGAACGGAAAAACTAAAAATAAGTCATGTCCTGATTCTGGTGTGGAAGGTTCAGCTATGAAACACACTCCTCGATAAACTCCAACCTACAGAGGCCACTGCCCTCAGAACTGCAAAGCGGCTCAAAGTGTTTCACAAATCCAGAGACAAAAGGGAAGCTAGAGTGAGCAATTTAGTGCTAGCTGCTTTGTGAAGGGCCTCACAGCCCACACAGCACCATTTAGGGGACTAAAACACAGACCAGGATTACGCTTATCAAGCATCAACTGTTTGGTCACACAGACAAAGGCTTATTGCTGTGGGACAACTTTAATGGCATGTGGCTGAGTGCAAAGAGTGCCTCTTATAACAGAAAATGAGTTTAGGGTGAGAAAGGGAGGGGGCCACAGCAGTACAATCACTACTGTCGATGATGAGAGCAAATGAAGGGATGAGCAGTTAGGGTTCATAAAGTGGTATTATCTCTTTGGACCAAAATGAAAAGGAGGCAGCACATAAACCACAGAGTGAGAGAACAATGGCAATCCCTCATCATCCAGAGGTCCATGTGAGTTTTCAGAGCTAATAATAGCGGGGTGGATGAAAGTCTACTGGAAGCTTGGTAAGAAGTGAGATATTGTTGTCATGAAATTCCAGTCTGTCAGTAATATACTTTCAAAACAGCAAAAGTAGCTATTTCACTTGGTTTGGTAAGAAACTATTTATGAAGGTGCAAGATTTTATGAACTTGGGAAACAGGTGTGATTCCACTGCCATGCTATCCCCTGAATCGGCTAAATGCTTAAATTTGATGAACATTAACAACCAATAGAAATCACTTTGGGGTTTGTATATTTTCTTCTGAAATTTGCAATTGAAAAAAGAAATAGATGCATGACAGACAGTTTGAAAATTGACACGTTACTTTTTTTCTTTTTTAGCTGTTCTAATGAGTATGATGTTATTACAACCAGTACAACTTTTGGCAAAAGCCAGTGACAGTAGATCAAAATTGTAAAGCAGAATAAGCTATCAAGGTAAGATATCTGTCATGTCAAGTACTTTCATCTTTGCATGGATTAATATGTTTTCATCACCTCCTGCTATCAAGTATTCTCTGCCAGTAAGGCTCTTACGTCTGAATAAAAAAGGGAATGGAAAAGCGGATATTTCTTGTTCAACTGATTCTCTTCTATACCAGTCCAAATGACACCACTTCATCTGCTGTTTTCGGCCTACAGTGCTTTAGCCCAGATCATGTAATACTTTTATCCAGGCATCAAGATTATGCAGAGTTCACCTACATATTCCCTTAACCACCAGTACCTAAATCCATCAGATATAGTCTTTTCCCCTGTAAATCCATTCAACAACCACATTCCATGCAAATCCTCTTCTTCTTTTTTCTTTGCAGTTAGTATAATTTCTATAATCCTCAGATGTATCTTTTCTCTCTCCAAATCTGCGCATACCACTTTATTTCTCTCTTCTTTTAAACACTCTCCTTCGCCCTCCTCGTCATACAATGCTCATCCTACGATGGCTGCCCTCACAGCTAAAGTACATCAATTCAAGGAAAGTAATGAAAAAATAATCGACTGCCATCACTTATGGCAATATATATTCTTCCCACGTCTTTTTATTTTTCACATCTGTCTCTTTACTGTTGTTTTTCTAATTAAAATGCAAACAAATGGGGAGTTTAGCTGTAAATTATTTAGTAGTTCCTCATAAAGGTACAATGCAAGAATCATTTACATAATATAGTGGGACGTGCGTGACTGGTCAACCAATCAATTTGTCTAAATTTTGTTGTTTTTTTTTTAGTTTTATTTGGACCAGATGTCCCAGATGTCCCAGACAAGAGTCACTTCTCAGTGCACATAATCACGGTGCTGTTTCCAGCACTGTGTTAAACAAACAGCATGGCCCCTTTAAGGTCGATAAAAGGGCAGAGAGAGAGACATACAGCACATCAGCTGGTCTGAAACACAGAACATGTCTGAATCAAGGTGGGGGCATCAGAGCAGTTAGCTGAGAGAAACTGGCTGTTTAGCAGTGATTTTTATTTTCCACTAGCAAAGAAACACCACACAGCTGCTCTGGTTACAGCAGAGTCCTGTGTCTGCTTCACCACCGCTGGTAACGTGAAGGGAGTTGGATGCTGGAAAGTTAAACAGATGTTTTCGCCAATAGTAGATGCAACAGACCAGAGCAGCACAGTTGCTAAACCTTCATAGAAATATTGGTTCAGGAGCAAAATGACCAGACAGAAAGACAAGAAAAATAACTGGTTTTGTTGTTGTTGAATGGTCCTGTGAGTGCAGTGTTTAGTTCACCAAGCATAGCAGCCACCCCTTAGAAACAGCTAGCCCAGGTTTAATCTTGACATCTCCCTGACCCACTTTCTCATCTACTTACTGAACAACATTGTAGACTGAAGCCCACATAATGTTACAAATAAAGCAAACAAAATAAAAAAAAAACACATTTATGAAACACACATTTTATAAAAAAAAATAAATAAAAAAATAAAAAATCTTCATGCATGTTTTACAATTTCCATTTCGAGAAGTACTTTTCATGACTTTACTAATTTACTAAGTGACATCATGATTAAACAACTTTAAATCAGTTTTAATTGGCCCAAGTAGTTGACTTCAAAATTCACCTGAAATGTCAATCCCAAGTGAAGAAATCAAAGACCTCAAAAGAAACTGCAGGAGAGCAGAAAGAAAATAGAGGGAAACTAAATTCACCATTTATTTAGAATTTTTAAAGCTCCTATGTGGGAGAATTACTCCAAACTAGTGGTGCAAACAGCCGAGTAGCGCTCGCTGGTGCCTCGCTGTTTGAGCATGTTATTACAACTACCAAGTCACAAAAGTGAAAACGTCAACATCACAAGTTCAAATGCTAAATGTTTTTTGCATGTGTGATTGTATGGAAAGGAGACTTTTATAGGGTGTGTGTTTTTAAATTGCTATGTCATAAAAAATGTTTTATAGAGTTTATTTTTTAAGTTAGTATATTCATATAAAGTGGAGTTGTTCAGAGATGTAAATTATGTTTTTCTGATATAGTTATAAGCAAAATCATTACTGTGAAGGAGGTTTAAGTGTCAAACTAATTACATGTGGACATGTGCAATCATAAAATAGCGATTAGTTATTAAGGTACGCGTCTGTGTTTTTGTTAAACAACCTCACTGTTTGAAATGACAAGTAATGAACCGTAACCTTAAAAACAAGGCCATTACTCTGCCTATTGATGTTCCATAAGACTTAACATTCTAAGATCTCTCCTCTCTTGCATCCCTGCTCTTTGCTCTCATGTGACAGTCTTTACTTGCACAACAACCACAAAACAACAACACAACATTGCACAACACAATGCACTTCCACAAAGATGCAGTCAAAGGGAGGGTGGGGGGGTCGATCGGCCATTCCCCATTTGTGTTTGTTCTCGACGTGACAGACTTTCCTGTGGAGTCTGTGGCAGCTGAATACTAAAGAGGGAGCAAGGCTGTGATGTAGAGAAGGCACACAGGTCTAAGTCACCTCCCCAGAGTCTCCAGGTGCCTCAGCAAACAAGGGAAGAAACGTAGGCTTAGACTTTATTCATTGATACCGCCCACTGAGCTAAAGACTTTCAAATGGGTGGAATTACAGGATCAATACTGTGATTAGCAGAGGCCTTGTAGCTATAGTGTCTTGTTGGCAATCCATTGCATCATGGTAAACCCAGAGGACAAGGGGTGTGCTACTCTTTCTGACTATAGAGGACTAAGGAGGAAGAGAGGGGTTGAGAAAGAGACCTAAATTGGTTGAACTGGGGCCAGATGTCCCAGAAATTTAAAGAAGATTACAGATCTTTGTCAGTATAAGGTCTTTAAAATGTGATGCTCATTTGTGCTTTCCTTTAGTGACTCTGAACATCTAGCGATTAAACTGTATGTCATCATGTATGTTAACATCATTAATGGTGTTTGACATGCAGTGCTTACACATATCTGCAACTGAATCAGACAAAAGAGACCATGTGTAGTATGAGCTGACTATGTTTTTCATCTCATGAGAAAGTATAAGACAATGATTCTATGGTCATGGATTTCAAACAATGTAGCCTGTAAGGTAAAATAAATGCACTCTCACTTACCTAATTTACTTCATTTTGCTGCAGCTACTTAAGTAAAAACAAACTGAAAAATGTTTTAAATGATTTTCACATATATGTATGTAATTCCAAATGGGGAGAATGCTGAGTTAATTGAACGTAATGCAATCTGGCAGTTTATAGTTTAAAAGCATTTCCTATCTGAATAAGCTTTTTGTGTGTAGTGGCTTGTCATCTGTTTGCAAAACATTTGAAGAGACTGGCTTTTGGGGGGACATTTGTGTTCATGGTTTTCTGAGGTGTTGAAAAGCCTGAAGAAGTCATATGATGTGGCTTACAAAAAAACCTCTTTGGTGGCTGAATAATGGCCTTCAAACCATAGGACAGATGGAAAGCTCTGTGTCTATAATTAGCATAGATCATAGATGGGCCTTTGGACAAAATCAACTTTATAATCAAACTCTGCACATGCGTGTGCATGTGTGTAATTTATCTCTACTACTGGTGGTGAATATTGTGTCCAGTTTATTGTGATTTTGTTGCACCACTGTTAAGATGTCTTTTCTTGTTCTTGTTTAATTGACTGTGTCTTTTCTTTGCATGCAACCAGTGGTTGGGCCTTTCAGTAGCAGCATCTCCCTGTTGTGTGCCCCGTGAAGTCTTACCCCTACTGATTTAGATCGCACTGCTGTGTGTGCATGTAGTGAGTTGCAGGTGGAGCATTAGTAGATTCGGAAATCCTGCTCTGTCTTATTAGCTTGTCTTCATACTGATAAGCCTCAGCTGCATTTTAACCTTTTGAGCTTTGTTACAAACTTTCAGACTAAATCCGTTTTTCTGTATGAAGTCTAACAAACCTGAGTGCCTTTTGGTAAATCTGTGTTTAAACATTGAACTAAATACTCTTGGGTGAAATTCCCAGGGTGGCATTATCGCCACACTTTTACATGTTTGAAGGGTCTTTATTAGGGGCATTCTCTCTCCCTGCCATACTCTCTCCTTCCTCCACCACACATGCAAAATTTTTATATGCTTAGTGTTAATTGATTTCTTTATCTCCTCTTTTTGAAGCCAAGTACTGTAAGAATTAACTACATTTAGCAAATAACGTTGCTCATGCTCTGATCCCTTGATCTTACAGAGAAGATATACTATATCTTCTCTTATCTTGACTCACTGATTTAATGTAAAAAAAAATAAATAATAATAACCACAGTTTAGTTTCAACTTTATTTCCATTGTTAATTTTCCCATATGCTTGTAGATTTAGAGATATTTTCTAAGCTGAGGGACAGAAAAACTAAGTTTTACTCACAAATGTTCTCCAGTGGGGGAGAAATGTGTAAATAAAAGATCTCTCTGAGCGATGAAGTTATGTCTAAACTATTTTTGTTTTGACTTATAGAGCCATTTAGCAGACTGTTGTCCAACAAGTTTTCTCTGAAGATAATGACAGGAAATCCTAGAATAAATATAACATAGATGACGGGGGAAAATGAAAAGATCAAGTAAAGCTGACCAGAAGCATGCATATTCCTAATGAACAACACACCGCAGCTACTATAGGAAAAGAGATTCAGTCCAACTTAAGTTAAATTAAAATGACAACAAGTAACAAGTACAGCAAACATTGGCTAAATTATGTTTGGAAATTACATCCTGCTTTTCTTTTAAAAGAAATTACAAATAAGCAAGACATTTATTCTGGGTTTTATAGACATATTTTTGTTTCTTCGTTACCGTCATCAACCTTTAATCTAAACTGCATTTCTTTTTAAATTCATACTACTCCTAATTTAGACGTTGCAGGCAAAATGAAGGTCTTTAAAATTTCCCAGAAATGGTGTTTTTGTTTTGTTTTTTTTTTTTCATTTGATTCTTTTTTTTTTTTTTTACAGCCATAAGCACAAAATGGCTTTGGCCTTGCAACCCGTAATTGACTTCAGAGTGAGAGGGTCCAGCTGGATTTTATTTTATTTTTTGGACCTCAAACCATGCCTCAAATTGACTGCAAAAGTAAAATCGGTGACAAACAGCTAAAACATAAGTTCATGACATTACATTTAAAAAAAACAAAACCAGTGAGTCCAAACACAAAATGTTTTTTTCACGTTCAGCAAATTTGCAGGACTATGAACAAACATCTCCAATTATGGAGTGGCTTGCCAGCAGGCACTCTGTCCCCTGCCCTGCCTGTATCGCCACTGTACCTCCATTCAATCCAGTCTTTATACATTTAGAGCTCCTGTCTCTGGCGTACTGACTGAATTTCATTATAGCGTGCTATTACACGAGCAAGCTGCTGGGCTGGCCTCAGGATGAGAGGGCCAATCAATACAGTCAGTATCTGCCCCCTATAATCTCTGTCGCCTGTGTCAGCCTCGCTATCTGTAATAGATCTTAAGGATTAAGGGGGGGCCCTTCTTAAGACACTTCTCCTTACTGAGAACTGGCCGGCCAGCAGGGCCCGTGGGGGCTAGACCCAGTCATGCTGATCTAGCATGAGCTACATAGGGAGTGGCAGCGGGATGTTGAGAGTGACTTACTCACATAAAGAGAGGAGATGGAGAAACAAGAATAAGGTTATGTCACTGGGGAGGGAGGTGAAAAGGGCAAGAGAACAGCTGTAACATGAAGAGACTGATAGAGATGGGAAAAGGAGAGAGAAAAAGAGATGTTGGTGTGGGGGGTGGGGGAATTGTGGGTAAACAGTGAGCAAGGCAAAGAGCAACAAATGAAAAAAAAGACAGAATAAGGGAGGGAGAGAGATGAGCAGAAAGGAGGATAAGCACCAGCCAGGAAGCGCGAGAGCCTATGTAATTTCTCTAATCCTCCTGGCATTTATACTTTCACCAGACAGATAATAAAAATGAAAAATAAAATGGAAAACTTTCTCTCTCTCAGACTGGGCACAGTATTTTTTTAATCTGTTGCAAAAGTCAACTTTTTTTTTTTTATTCATTGTTTCTTTTCCTCATGCCTGAGTGCTTCGGTGCTGAGTCAGTATGTATCTGCAATATTACTAAATATTAGAGCAGATATGACTTAATGCAGCCTGGTTTTTATCAACGATAGATAGATAGATAGATAGATAGATAGATAGATAGATAGATAGATAGATAGATAGATAGATAGATAGATAGATAGATATAGATAAAATCTGTTTCTTTAACACACAGCTATGGATACAAAAACAGTAATGCAATCAGGGGGATCAAACCGCTTTAATTGTGTGCAAACTGCAGGGCAAGGCCCATGTGCAATTAGCTTTAATGTGCACGGCATCTAAATACAGCTTGGATACGCTCGTAAATCAGGACAGACAGCAGCCAGCCGATTAGGTAAACATCACAGTTCATAACCTACAGTAAAGGTTTGCTTTACGCATGCTTGTCAAGCTGACAAGCCTGCATGCCAGTAAAACCTGGTGTTTACACTTGCAGTACCAGCATAATCTTTGTATGGGAAAAGTGTGTTGATGCTTTGATGACATGAATAAAGCTTTTCATAGTTTCGTTGAGATAATTACTCAGTGAGGAATTTTAACTTCTTATGAGGATTTAAATTCAGCCGTGTGCTTTGCCAAAAGATCAAAAGTGCTCCTCCCTGCTGAATGAAAAATTAAGATGGGAGAATTGCTGCTTTTTAGGTGGTTCACAAAGCACTTCGCTCTCATCCACAGCTCCTCGTGGACTCAAACAAATCTGACCCTCCTTTTTTAAAGCACATCACAATTAACCCCAAGCACCAGCAGGTCACAACTGAGTTATTTCAGTCATTTTCAGTCATTTCTACAACTCTGATGATGCCAGTGCCCCCGAATCTTCTTGAATACTTGCTGAGTGATTGGTTGAGCAAAAAGCCAGAATAATATGTGTGTGTGTGTGTGTGTGTGTGAATAGCCTTCAGCAACTAGATGTAATTGCAAAAAAGAAATGCATGTCAGGTAAATGTACTCATCACAGTGTCATTACCACCAACTGAATAAGGAAGCATCAAGACTGTCCTCCGCAGAACATACGCATGTGGCTGTTACGTATGCCAGTACACAGTGTAAAACTATGTCTAAAGAATTTGTGACCTCTAGTGGTTGTGAGAACAACTATATTAGGGGTAAAAACAATGTCAATGATGTTGACAAGCGTGTTCATACAACAAATTGTTTTGATTTCTAACCCTAACCATGTGAAGCTAAACCCTAAAGCCAACAAGGATGTAATGACATGTACGTATTTTGCAGTAACATTGTTTTAATTAACCGTTGCTGTGACACTGCACTGTTGTGTCGATGCAGATGCATCAAAGGCAAAAATACGAACACATGTTGACCTTAGTCTCATACCTGTTGAAGTTTTATGGTTGAGGGGCAACATTTAGCTGCTCCATCTACCATTCGTTCATCACGTGGCTTGTTAAATGACAGATTTAAAAACAACATCTGTTCTTATATGGAAACATTTACATTGGGTGTATTTCCTCATGACATTTCTGGGGCCTACCCTTCACACGATGGGCTTCAAAGTATGAAGGCATGACTGTCGGGACTTGGGCTCCCACATAAGAAACAAAAACAATCAAATGAAAAAATGTATTTACATCATCTGTGACAGTTTCAGCTCAGTGTGTGAGTCCCCTCTGTGTTTTGCTATTATTTACATAGAGGTCGGTTAAAGTGGTCAATGCAATGATATTTAGGTGGAAAATTGTAACTTTAAGAAATGAAAGCGATTACCTTCCTCTTTCCAGCTACTTTACACTGCAAGCCACATTCATTCACTACATATGGACTGGGGAAGGTGGGGTCGACAACTACTCACCTCCTGAGCCATAATTGCCTTATTGCCAAGTGTAGTGTGCTGTGTTCACAAGACAACACACAACCATGAATTTTGACTGAGTAGGCAACTGCCATCTCAGCAACTGGGTCCATGAGAGGGATGTGTATAATGTAGAGTGATCAGCACTGTGTGAGCTGGAGCTGCTTATGACACAGCAGGTGTTGGAATAAAACAAATGTGTCTAATGAGATTAAATGCTGGAAGTAGTGAACGCCTACTAGTTTCTGACTTCATAGAAGTTTCATGCATTTTTACAAAGGGTGGGTCACATTTAAAACTATTTGACTCCACGTCTGCCAGTTGCTCAGTTATTCCAAAGACATCATCATGCACCCAAAGACGTGTAACATGGCTACATCAACTACACCCCAGTTCCTGTCCAGAGTCCATTAAAAGAAGTCAGAATGGATCATTTGTTCTCCTGTTAGTTCCTGAAGACCTTACTGTTGAATGCAAACAAATAAAAATGTTACTTTTTTATTGTTAGTTTAAAATCCACCAAACATTCTGGATAATTCACACAAAGACAATGGCAAGCTGTTTTTTTTTTGTTTTTGTTTTTTTATTGTAGGAAGAGAATAGTCAAACTAGCTTTGACTCTTCTATTTTTGGATGTATCAGTCTTTATTTTGCTTGGTTAAGCTGGTAATGAGGCCTAATTAGTCCCGCAGCTCTACTAGTAATTGTTCACTAATTTATATCCATGTTGCATCAGTGAGGTTTTTCTTTATACATGGCAAGCCTCAAAGTGGTGGCTGAAGCTATTTATCCTAAAAATAGGTAATCTATTCTCCAAAAAATTAGGCTTTCATATATAAATCCTGAGACGTCATGGTCTTGTTAAAAACTCACGTTGTTTTTGGCTCAAGTTTGAATATTCATCAGCTCACAGAAAAACACCTTTTGAGTATCTTGCCAAAAGTATCTTTTCTATCAATGACTGCTACGCTGCTATATGACGTACACAGAATGGGAACGCGTATGCATCCATGTCTAAAAGTTGGCAAATTCTCAATCCCTTTCTAACACTAATGCACTAGTGTTGCTGTATTGTGTTCACTATTTACTAAATTTAGATGCGACTGCTTCTTCCCTTCGAACAGCGAAGGCAAGTTTCTCATTGCCTTTTATTTAAAACAAAAAGACTGTGGATGGCAACTGTGGCCTCAAATGTTCTGCATTTCTACACCATAGGGCCTTTTCAGAGCTATTTCTTATCAGAATCTTTTTTCCTAACATTTATTTTTTTTTTAAAAAAAAACACAAGGAATTATTTGAAAAGTAAAACAAGGAAAAATAAGTCAAAATCTTACAAAAAGCAAAAGACAAAAATAATGATAGTAAACTAAAAGAAATGTTTCCTCTGTCACTGCCTGTTGCACTCACCCTACAGCAAGAATCCACTACATGCCTAGTTAACAAGCAACTGAACCAATCAGACTGGCTTCCATGGAAATTTATAGCATGTGAAGGAAAATTTTCAAAGAAGCCCCTCAAATCTTCTGAAACTTGGAGTGCTGGAGTGAATGCTAACTTTTCTCAAGCCTTAAACAGGACATGATATCCACTAGCCTCTGTGAATGAGAAGGGGGAGCAGTGTCCCTCCATTTAAAGAGAACAATATATCTGGCAAGAAGGGTGGCAGAGGAGAGAATGGAACATTTTCCTGGAGTCAGCTGTCTGTTTTCTCCAAAACTGTCAAATAGCAAATAGAGGGTCTAGATCTAACTTATCCTTCATGAGAGAGGGAGTGAAACAATTCACTTCAGCCCAATATCTATTAAGGATGGGACAGGACCATATGGACCAATGAGATTTCAGCACTTCTGCAGTTGTCACAATAAATGTTTTCTCAATGACATCCAAAGTTTTTAAAGAGTGTTTAACAAACTAGGTTCTGGATGAACGTTAAGGATGTCAGAGAAAGTGAAGATCCAGTTACGGCAAGGACAGACATGGTGAGGCAACAGTTTAATTCTACTGCCACGACTGACCATAGAAGAAGCAACAAAACACGACACAATTGTCGCCCAATAGTGAGAGTGAATATGTGGTAGGAATGTACAGTAGGAATGTACAGTAGGAATAAAGAAAGAAAGAGTTGGAAAAGGGTTGAAAATATTAATACTGTCATTTTAACTGCATTAATGCTAGCCTGGCAAGCCAGACTCTCTAGCTGTACCAGTGTAGAGTCTGGGGACTCACTCACATCAACAGATTTCTAGGGCGGGACAAACAACAAAATGGCGGGCGTGACGTCAGAAAAGTGGCAGCCTACAACGTGTGGAAGTGTTCAGTAGAGCGATAAATTAAGCTCTTCCCAAAGCCAGTTGGATGCAGAGCATACACGTCTTTCTTCAAAAGAAAGGCCTTCATGACTGTCAGAAGTTTACGTTTTAAGGATCTGATGTGTTCCTGGTCATTTAAAACAGCATTTACTGCAAAAAGAAACCAACTCCCTCTACATCCATATGCCATCTTGAATGTTTTGAAGAATACGTGGTGACGCAAAGCAAGACGGAAAGAGTCTCCTCAGATCAACCAATCAGAGTGGCCGTTTTTTTTTAAGACCGATGTGAATCTCCGTGAAGGGGAGGGACTCCAGACTGAGTCGCTCTGTATGGAATATATAGAGCACTCCAGTCTGGCGTGCCAGACTACGTTAATGCGCCCCACTAGGAAGGTAAACAAGACTAAGCAATGAGAACGTTTGGTTCAGTGTAAAAAAAAAAAAAAAGTTTTAAAAGTTCTCTTTTAACTTTTTTTGCAATTATGACAAATAAGTATGACTAAATAAAATAGTTTACTTGTTACAATTCTAGAGAAAGCGTTTGTGAGGTCTAAATTACAAGCCTTGCTTTTGATAGGAAAAAATTTACTTTTACTTTGATATGTGATTTATAACCAAAAGAATTCTCAAAATTGGTTTGCTGATGACTCGGCAGAGGGCTATGTAAGGGTAGGATTTTAGATAAAAAGCAGGTCACCTGGACAGAGCGAGACCTTGGGTTGTCTCTCCAGATACTAGACATATCATTGCAATCACATCACAAAGGACCAAGGCAGTCGGCTCACCAGCCAAATCAAAAAGTAAAAGGGCTCAAAGTGCACCTTGGCAGGTTCTTCTATTCAATCTGAATGGTTTTGATTGCTGCAAGTTTTTTTTTACAGAAAAAGTTGACAGTTTTGGGACGAAATCTGGCCTAAAGCAAAATTTCTCCAAGACGGCAAACAAGCAGGTAACTACAAACGGCCAGATGTTTTTCCATCATCGAGAGAGAAAACACATTTAGGAACGTTTTCAGAAGCAAAATAATTTTACTACATTATTGGTGCATACTGAAGTAAAAATGTCTCCATTTTGTAAAGTCAGTCTGATCTGCAGATATAGGGACACTCTCCAGCCTGAAGGCTAAACCTCAGCCAGGATTTTATAGATGTGTTTCAGAGAAAATAGGCCCATAACAGGCACAATCAGTTGGGTCTTAATTTTTTGGTAACAAGTGGAATCAAACCTTTTTAAGCTGTCATGGAAGGGAACCCAGTGTAAAGAATTCAATTTTAACTAAGCACAGAAGTAAGTAAATGAGTGTAACCAGATGTGTATGGAGTAGAAGTAAAAGTAAAAAGTAAAGTAGAAATCCTGCCATGTTTTTTGGATCTACCGTTGCATTTAGAACGGGTGTTTTCACTAACAGGCTCATTTACCTTGCAATGGAGCTGAGCTAATTAAATTCACCTAGTTTAGTGACTGGTTGGAAAGAGCTGTCGGACAGGACTTTTACTTTCTGCTTCCACTTTATACAACTCTGAGCATGACAAATGTCTTTAGAAATTCTGCTGGGAAGCCATCTGGACGTGGTACGTTATCTGACTACAATGATGAGATTGTCAACTGCGTTTCAACCTGGATTGTGCCTGAACTAAACCTCAGTTTGGAAAGTTAAATTTTTTAGAAAGTTGGCGGTGGAATTTCTTTTTGTTTGAACCGCCCCACTGATTTTGTGATGTATCGCCATGAAGATGATGTTAGAAAAGGCAGGAAAAAAATTTTATGTGGCTACATGCGTGTACACCCAAGCAAAGTTGCTTTTTGCATCCTGATGTGTGCATGGATCATGGCAAACAGTAAATTTGATGCATACACAGATTTTGTACACAAGGCCCCATGATTTTGGTTTTAGCTGAGCTGATTATATGATTATTTAAACTCTTAGGGAGGCCTTGACAGCATCCCATACCAATTCACTGGAGGTCCTTTGTTGTATTTCTTCATGCATTTAATGTACAGTAAACATTTTAACCTGAGCCCAGTAAGACAGGAATGTATAATTGCTGCATTCCACTTAGTGTGTGTTTTGTTTTGCTGCATTGTTAAAACACAAGCAGTAGCTCTGTTAAGTTCAGTCAAATGACTGTCAAAAAAAACCCTATATCTCAAAACAGTCTTAGCTTGTTTGCATAACTTATTTTTTTTACTTTTTTAACATCAACAATTTTGCTGTCCTCTCTAATGTTTGTGCTACGACAACTGCACCTCCACAAACTTCTCTTCTCAACAGGTCTTTTAATCCCTTATGGCATTATTTTTTTCTAATTTACAGGAAAGACCTTATCCTATTTGCATCTTCAAATAAACTGCTAAGTTAAAGGTTTACTTGCCTTCCTTATGCCTTGTTATTGTTATTCTTAATTGTCTGCATAATAAAGAAGAAGAATTAGTAGAAAACGAGAGTTTTTGTCTTGAGTGTGCAAAAATGCAAAAAATTTAAAAAAGTTTTCAATCCTTAAAGCTCAATTTTTTTCCTTGACCATTTTCATTCATTTACTGAAACTCACTTAAAGCAAACAGAAATCATCAATGATCTGTCTGTAGTAAGTAAGATATGTCAGCTGTGGATTATCAGAGACTGATGCAATACGGATCAGGTAAGTTTCTGTTTCCTGTCATTATGAGTGCACCTTTGTCACTAAAAACACTGACAGAGGGCTTTTAAATGGCTTCTCTCGTCATGTTTTGCTGTTGCAGCACAATGGGACTGTCTATCTTGACTACTATCCAAATTCATTCTCACTGCTCACACAGTGTTCAAAGCACTGAACATTTCCACTTAGTTCGTCGGAGGAATAGAAAGAGAAGGTCTTCAACTACAAATCTGGAGTTGCAGTCTTATTGTGAATCCATGGACATTAAATAATGTAAAGCTTTACTTTCTAAGCATTAGCCCCACTATCCAGCCATCTAGTTTTAGACTATAGTCAAGGTTTGATGTGTATTGATTCAAACTTAAATAATAATTTATGATTATTATAACTGCATAACTACATTTACTGTATTGTGGATTTTATTTCAGTTTGCTTCACTTCCAACTTACAAAGCCCATGAATTGCCCATCCTCTATTCACACCAAAGGGAAAAATACTAAGTGCAACAGATAAATAAAATATTCTTGGATCACATGAGTTTTACATTGAACATACGTTGAATTTATAGGTTTGTATAATTTTGAAACATTTTTATTTAAACATTTATTTTTCATTTGGAGATGTTGCCAGTTTCTCAGGACATTAAATCTTTGCAAGTTTATACTGCATGGATTAAAGCTTCTGATGTTCATAAGTTGCTAAAAACAGTTTTAACTGAAGACATTTGTTGTTATTCAGGAGCTTAAATGTGCACAGGGTGAGAACGACATCTGTGCCAGTTTGGATTATGAACAAAAGCAGCTTTACCTTTTGTTTAAATTTACACATAATTTTTTCTTTATTTAAGTAAAAGAAACATGTAATTTGCTGTAATCCAGAATTTAGCCATAATCATCAGCCACTGAAATGAGAGTGACACATCCATACACACATTTAAATGAACACAGCAAGGCATAAAAGGTGTGAACAAGGCAATGCTGCTTCCTCCCTGCTGCGAAAGAAGCAGCCATGCAGGCTAAGGCTTACTGAACACTGACACTAGTAATCATGTCTGCAGTTTCCCTCTCTCTGAATGGTTACAGTTCAGATAAACTCAGCACTGGGTCACGAGCAGATTTCAAGCTTGTTTCACAGAACATATCTATATGTACCAAAAGCCAGATTTGCATTTTCACATCTTCTTCATTCTCTTCTCTTGAGACCATGTACTAGTCTCAAGCAAGCGTCATTTAAATAAGGAATCTCTAAAGAGATGTACAAATTGTTCTTCCAGATTTACCAAAAGCATGTTGGATGAGATACACAACACATAGAGAAAAACATACTTTAAAAAAAAAAAAAAAACTGAACAAATGAACATATGTTTGATTAAAAATAAATAAGTGATTAACTCACAACAGAAAAAAGGCTCCTATGGTATGATCTCCAACAGAGACCAGACACCAGCTGCAGAGAAATTCACCATTATTTATCAGCATGGTGCTGGCCTTGTCAATTTATCCACATTACTATTGATCATAACTACAAATTGATATGATCTGCAGCCGGCAACATGAAGTCTCTGCCAGACAAACTGCATAAGCTGCTATGCAAATGTTCAAGACCATGTCCTTTGATGAAAATGAGTAGAGTCGGGGCATATAAAATCATGTGTTGCCCAAACACCACTGTCTGAAGTAGCCCAGTGGTGTTTTCAGCAGGGAGGCACATACTAGCAGAAAAGAACAAAATAACAAAAAAGTTTAGTAAAGACAGCATCACATGTTGTAAATGTTAACTGTGGTAAGACTAAAAAGCAGTCTCCCCTATAGTTATTAAATAAAATGCAGATTTAGGGACCTCCTGCAGAGGCTTCTTTTTTCAGATTACAAAGTAACAGCTAATTTACACAGTTCACTGGTTTACATTATAGTTTATAGTTAATTGAAAATAGTCCATGCAAGTAGTCTGTTGTGTCAACTATATTAGTCTGAGATTAGAGGTTACATTTAAAAAAAGCAGTGTTTGCATGCAAAATTGCTGAGTCACACAGTGAAACTGAGTTTGACTTGCAACACTCCGTTGATAATAAAGAAAAATGGTCAAACAGAACATATGACTTCTTATGATTTTTAAGGAAGTTTCTTACACTATGCTTTTATTCCCCTTGTATCATCTTTATCTTTATCCTGAGTATGCCTGGTCAAAGGAGCATAATTTTATATTGATGAATATTGGCTTCCATGTTTCATTCATCGAGGAATAAAGTGGCATAGTGACAAATGTTTTATAGCATGGCAATTTAAAAAAAAGTGGGGAAGGGAAGTTGTCTGGGTTTTGGTAGTTCACAAATGATAGATATATACAGATCAACAAAAAGCTGACAAGTTGGACCAGTTTATCTTCACACAAAAACCTTTTCAACATCCCTGGCAGATTTAGCTGTACTGGGGTTGTGCCTGGGGGAAGTGCATCTTTGCCTAATGTTTTTCCTCAATGGAGCAGAAACACGGTTTGTTTTAGTCCTGTCACGGCCTGTTGGGGCTTTGCTCAATGGCAAGATACTCTAATACATACTGATAATCATACACTGATCGTTATGGTAATAAAGCACCTTTGTCACAACATTCAGGCACATGAGAGTAGAATGGATTAGCCTGGATATTATTTTCCCCTCTCTTTTTTTTTTTTTTGCCCTATTTTACTCCTGCTCTGCACTAAGCCAAGCTCATTGCATATTCTGCAAAGCACATATGGTCTTGTATTAAAAAATTTGGAGGTAAATCCAGAGTTATGAAGCGGCAAGAGCAGCACTTGGAGGCCCAATGCAGCAAAACAACTTAATGTCACTCACTAATCTAGTTGCAGGTGTTCAGAGGAGCAGAGCTCAATTAAACTAAATTGGCTTTCACACAGTTATTCAAATTAGTTTAGAATCAAACCCTCACAAACTAAATATGCTTACCTGGGCAGAATTTTCCTCTTCTCTTTAGCTCACTCTCTCCTTACTTACCAAGACACTGTGAAGATGGGAGGAGCTGAGGTAAAAATGAATTTACATTTAAATCAGCCTGGACAGTGAACAAAAATGTGATCAGGGTCTGTGCTTTTCCCATTGCCTTAATCAAAATTTTGATGTGATGACACACACACCCCATAAGGAGTTGCCTGGCGAGTATCTCAAGAGAAGCTCAAGGTAATAAGTTATTAATGTACTGCCCACACGGCAATTAAGCATCAATTAAAACCTCAGGTTGTGTGTCCAACACTCCTAAACTTTAAGACATTTCAACTTCTCACAGACTTCTACACTTTTATTCCATGGTTGTAGTGTAGTACAGATGATAGAGGGGTAATTGTTTGCAAAAAAAAAAAAAAAGGAATATTACACATAAAATTGACATTGTTTTGATATTTTATGCTAGTTTGCTTCCATTTAATCAAAATACACTTTCTGTGAAGCAATCAGGACATTATCTTTGCTACTTTTGGATGATGACAGACAAAAAAAAAAAAACAGTTTTATGTCTAATTAAAGGGCTTGTTGCAAGATGTTCCATGTTTTCCGTGCATTACTGATGGAAACACAGCTGCCAATATTCCACCAGTGGCTTCTCTGACCACCACCAAAACATTTATTCATATTCATACACCAGCGATGCAAACACTGGAGACAAGTCAGGTGACACAACGGCTGACGAGGAGAGCAGGGTTCAAACCGCCAACTGACCTGCTCTACCTCCTGAGCCACTGCACTTTAAAAGTTTAAGTACTTCCACAGCAAGGAATGACTCCTTAATGATGTGGGACTGCATGGGTATTTAACATGTGAAGAGAGGAATAAATGTATGAAATGAAAAGCAACAAGAAGACTCCAGCTGAAAGACAACAGCAACACGGGCCAAAACTGGACCGGGTCGAGACAGTGAAGGGCCAACAACAGATACACATGTGCAATGGGCAACCAAAAACAGGAACATTGGACTAGGGGAGGTGGAGTTCTTTTTATCCAGGGCCACTGCAGGGAGGGCTCCTGAAAAGCAAAAATTTTAGTATAAAAATAGTTTGTGTTGCATTCAAAAAATTCAAATTAATTAATGCTAAACTAAAGTGTCCTCCAACTGAATGAAGTGATTGAGAGAGAGTATTCTCATGGATGTTGTCTGAGGCCCCAGTCACCCCTTTGAAAAGTGCAAAATGGTTTAATTCACATTTTTGTTAGGCTATAAAATATATTAAATACTTTAAAAATTTCAGAAGGAAATTACAATGCTGTGTTTTTTTTTATCTGATATGTTACTATAGAAAATAGACTTGTAATTAAATAAGCAGGTTACACTAATTGTGTACCCATATATCTTTTATGAGGTGTGTCTGGAGCTGGGAGAAATAGTATAAGATGGGACTGCAGAATATTGATGTGAAGAAAGGGAAAGTGAAGATTTCTCTTACAATTCTTCCTCACCAGAAGAGGAAATACAGGTTGAAAAAAATAAATAGGAAAGAAAGACTGGGGAATATTATCATGCTGTTAATTAGACATTTTCTCAATATAGAGGCTAAACTAAGATCAAATTTATTATCTTGGCCTTTTACCATAGGAAGAATCTGTGTGAGTGACTTGACAAATGAGCATGGGGACCCACCAAGATGGTTAGGACACAGAAATACTTACTACACCCTGGACTAAATTATACGTTTTTTTCTTTAACAATCACAAACCTTCAGTTACTTACACACAAAAAAATGTTAGCTTGCATTTACCAATCCCATAATGCACTTCTTACATCGTGCACAAAGAGAAAGTTCATTAAACTGCCTTTAAGAAGGGGAGAGTGTGTGAGAATAATTACCTTTCCACATATTTGCAGCAGATGTTTTCTGCTTATACTGACATTTCATCACTCTCCTTATCTGCACCCAGTAACACAAGAGAATAGAGACAAAAATGCATTAATTGTGAGAAAGACTGTAGTTTAGCAGACACACTCCATTGCAATCATCTTTATTGCTGCTGCTTGAACATGTACTGCTGGATCTGAGGCAATGTCATGCTGTGATACAGCAAATCTCTAAAGAATTCCAACAGTTCACAGGATACAGCAGCATACTAACTAGCAACTGGAGTAGTGGCATTCAAGAGTCATCAGTTAGAAAATATTTTCCCTAAATCCACCTCACGAGAGCTTCCCCCACGAGATGGCCGGCACTCCCTTGAAAAAAAGGTTTTCAATCTCAATAGGACTTTTCTGGTTAAATAAATGTCAAATAGTTGTTCGACATTCTCATATAGTTATCTGTTGGGAATGCTGGGAACAAACCTAATGCAGCAAATGAATGCCAGGTCCACTTTACATTAACATGGGGACAGTTAGAGACAGTCTGGTGATGTAGACAGGAAAAGTTTTTGCCATAGTCTGCAGATGTTCTCCCTGGATTACTGATACAATTACCTCTGGCCACATTTTAGGTGCATATTCATGGTCAAAAACTATTTAATTTAATTCTGTTTTTAATGTTGAGATTAATGACAATTAATCTAATTAAAAAGAAACATTTGCTGGCATCAATGCAAACATCTGATTTTTCTGTTACTGTTATTGTTTAAGTATAATTGTGGGTGCAGAAGTTGAAGACATGTTTGGTACTGGATCTAAATTTGACAATCTGAATAAAAATGTCAGCCTCATTCTTCTAGTTTGTTCTCAAATGTTGTTTGTTTTAACTTCCATTTACAATTTATCTTACATTCATCATCAACTTTGTTTTTCTTTTTCATATTAATCCTTTTTTCTCCTTTTCTCCAGTGAAGAGGAGGATAAGTCAAACTACTCTTTTCACCTCAAATCAAATTGGGCCCATTTTCTCTCCATATCTCTCTGGCTCTGGATTTCTTCCTTATATCAGCAAAGTCTCTGGTGGCCTGAAAACAGATCAGTCAATCAGTCTGCTAGATCCCCTTCCATTCCAATCTTGCTATTTTCCCCTTGATTTTATCTTTGTCTCTGCTTACTCTATCAGTATGCCTGTGTGTGTGTGTGTGTGTGTGTGTGTGTGTGTGTGTGTGTGTGTGTGTGTGTGTGTGTGTGTGTGTGTGTGTGTGTGTGTGTCTTGTGCTTGTTTTTCTGTCTGTTCCTCTGCAGTATACTCTGACTCTCTGATTCAACTGATGAGGATCAGTCAAATCCAGTGGGAAATGAGGTTCATGTTAACAGAACCTGAAACACTTGTGGGAGCAAAGGCCTTGCAGGAATAGGAGACCAGTTGAGGCTAAGTGACTCTGCCATTGTCAGTTAGGGAGCGAAAAAAAAAAAAGCCAAGAGATTTGCATAGTTAGAGCTTCACTCTGGGATTGCAGAGAAATTCTAAGAAAATTGCAGTCAGAAAGAGTGTTGAGTAATATAATGAAACTTTGATTGTTCTTTCTTTCATGACAGCTTGTGTCAAACTTTTACTGGCACAAATGGAGGTAGCTCTGAGAAGAATGCCAGGTGATCCAGAGTCTTGTGATTTGCAATGAAGTGTATAAAGCAAAAGTATTGTGGAATGTAATTGACATACTTTAAAGTGCATATCTTAAAATGTGTTTGTTTTTCTTAAATCAAGAGGCGTAAAGATATAGGATGAAATATGTTTTTTTTTTTAAGTTTTTATTTTTTCAAACTAGAAAGTCCCAGTAATTCCCTACATCACAAGCTTGTCTAAGCTTGTATGCAGAAGCGTGCCGCATTTATGCAGTAATAAAGTTCTCTGGAGAACTACCATGTAAACAACTTCTCATTTATAATTTAACATGGAGACATGGTTCACAGCAAATAAAGATGCTTGAAGGTAATGCATGATACCAAAGTGTAATGTTTTCATAAATTTGCTTTAGATCTTTTTGGCATGAGAACAAGGCTCTACAGTATGACATTACATCACACACAGTGTCTGTCTCACAGAAACTTTGGACCCCAACCTGCTGTGCTGATGAAAACCCTCCAAGGGAAAATTAATGAGCAATTTTCTGATAATACAAACCCATTACCCTTACCCAGCATAATACCAACAGCTCAGTCTGTGTATTTGAACTCTGATGCATTTTTTTGAGGAGTAGATTAATACGGAACATTCTTACCTCTGGCTGATTATTAAATGGAAGGAGGTGAAAATGATACAATCAAAAGCAGCTCAAGACTAAATTAAAAGTTGTTTTTGAATAAAAAAAATCATCAAAGACCATAGTTATAATAAAACCATAATATACTAAAACTCAAAAAAGTGATAACACAAACAAAACCCACCTTGAATGGACAGAAACATGGGAATAAAGTTCTATTTCATGTGGGGGCACTCATAAGTTGCTTCTAATATTTTGTGTTTACTTGCCATCATACTTTTGAATTATTAATAGCAAATTCTCTGCTTTTAGTCAAATCTTTATTTATATAACTTACCCTTTTCCCAGCAAGAGGCATGGTAGATTCTGGACTGGTTAGTGCTCCATCACAGAGACAAACTCTTAGGTTAATTGGTCATTGCCCATACCACTTCTTTTTTTTAAGTAGGATGAAGCCAGAGTACATGCAGAGAGCCCATGCAGGCAAGGAGAGAACATGCAAATTCTACACACGACTGCCCCAGTTGAGATTCAAACCAGAAACCTTTTTGCTATGAGACAACAGTGCCAACTATTAACCTCTAAATCATACAGCTCCTCATGATCATTATCATCTACTCAAGTCTTATCACAAGTAGTGCAGGAGAATTTAATCGTTGGATCCTGAAACTTAATATTCACACGTACACACTAATGATGTGCATCAGTAGGAATCATTTAACCATAGGAGCCTCTTTTTTTTTTTGTTATTTTAAAGTCTGTAAATATGTCCTCTTCATCTTTCTATGTTTTAAAACTGTTTACCAAACACTGTCTGCAGTGATTTCACTTTACAGAGAATGAACAGTACCTTAACGACATACTGGAATGGTGGCTGGTGCGGCAGCCAGGTAGCTTTTATTGCAGAAGCACGCTGGTTGAAACTCTAGACAACAGCACACTCTAAGGCAAGCTGACATGATAGATGAGTCAGTCCACCTTGTAGGTTATTACACTTTTTCTCCAGCATCACCTTTCATCCAGCTCTCCTCCCATATGATGCGTGAATCCTATAAATACTCAGAAAGTGGTAAGCTTTTAAAGTTTGTTCAGTCTTAACGCTTCCCTTCTATCCAACTCCCCCTTTCCTTCAGACCGCACAGTTTGCATTGGAGCCATGTCTGTGACAGGGACACATTTATCATGTAATAAAGTGATGCAAGCTGTTACAAAATGGCAAAATAAACCTCTACAACTGGGACTCTTGTATAGTGAAGAGGAATGGAAGCTATTTCAGGGTTGTTTCTTTGGCTCCACTGCCAATGATGTCCTGTTAAAGGCACAAACGCTTTAACTCCTGCTTGTCCTGGTTTAAAACGTGTGTTTGCAGAAAGAAAGAAAGGATATATGCCTCTGATAGTGAGGTCTTTTTTTCCCCCCATGCATTAACAGCTAATCTTTCAGCAAAAACAAGTCTAATATTAATAAGTGTTTGTGTAAAAAGGTTTATGCACATCATTTTATTTATTGATGCAGATCCATTAAAAGGAAAAAGATTTCCATCTTCAGAGAAACACTATAGCACATCTCTCTCGTTTCTTATATCATGGCAAGCGTAGAGAAAATCAACTGAAAATCAGTGTGTGTGTGTGTGTATGTGTAATACATGTTTTTTTTTTTTTTTTTGTCTTAGTCCACCTCTAATTTGAACATACACTTGAAAGCTCCACCCAAAGTAGTTTACACACTTTACAAACCATGTGTTACACATACAAGTGCCAAAAGTTACACACAAATTAGTTTACAGTTTACAAACCACTGCACACACACACACACACACAATATTGAGTTGATTTTCTCTCTATACAAGCATGTGTAAAAATAAAGGCAAGAATCTGTTCAAAGGTCTGATGTCTAAATAAACTTTAATGTGACCTCAAAAATGGCTTAATACAGTGTTATAGTGCTTTACTGCCACCTACTGTTGTACTCAGCAGCAGTTACAAACACACAGTGCAACATTAATACAGCATTTTCAAACACAAAATGAACTACAGATAATAAATGAATAGTACTGAAGTAAGTGGTCAAATATATTCTTAAAAGTACATTACATGCAATTTTCTTTAATGTATTCCATCATAGCTCTGCACTGTCATTCTTTTTCGGCAAAAAGCTACATGATCTCATTATCACTGCTCAATAACTCTTCTAAAGGCTGCTATTTATCCAGCATAAGATAAACTAATAATCACAGTACAAAACAGGACATAAGACCAAAAATTAGTTTTTTTGCATTTAGAAGTCAAGGTTTTTCTGAAGTGGAAATTAGAGGTACAGGCCTTCAAAGTTAAGAACATTATTGGCCTCAGACCAAGCAGGATGGCGCGCCCCATCCATTTCTGTGGCAACTGCATTGTCGCCTTCAAGTGCGTGGTTTTCTCCGCCAATAGTTGCATTACAATCAGGACAATTTCGTCTCTCCATAGCCCCTCCACACTCAGTGATGAGATAAACATGGCCATTAGGGCACTTGTACCAGTGTCCTGGTGGCATTTTCATGGCCGAGACAATCATCTTTCTCTCCTCTTCACTAATTCCCAATCCTCTGACTGGCAACTTTTCATCAAGTCCCTTCAAAGCTTGTTTGACCTTAAGCTGATTTTGCTCAGTGAACTGGCCAACAATTTCCAACGCATCTCTGATTTCTTGTTCTTCGGACTGCATTTCATCAGTTTTTTCCATTTTCTCTGCCATATGGCAACGGGCATTGAGCTCCGCGAGGAGGTTGAGTCTGCAAAGCTCTCTCTGCAAATCAAAGACCTGTTGGTCTGTGAACTTTTGGAAAGGGCCGTTGAGCCAACTCAAGAACATTGTGACACGCTGCCGAAATGTATAGCCATGTCTGAACAACATGTTTTTCTTTTCAATATCCAGAAGCTTTGCAACTCTTACCATGAAATCGATGTTGTTCTCCACGACCCACAGATCATTTGCTGTGAGGTTTTTTAATTCCAGTTTGTCATGAAGTCGATTATATTCCACGTTCAGATGTTTTTCACACGTTTGGAGATTTTCCATCCATTGGTTAAGAAGGGTCTCTCTCTTCTCTTCAGTATTGGGTTGCTTTTCATTAATCTTCTTCTTTACCATCTCTATCTCAGCCAAACTGCGGTTGATATGCGAGCCATAACGTAGATTCCTACGCATTGGAGTTTTACACTTGGGGCATTCCTTTAGTTTTATAGCCACCTGCTCTCCTTCGTTTGTCTGGCTGTTGGCATCCATTGTCATGTACAGGTCCATGGCTGAAGATTCAATGATGTGTCCACAGTCCTCCAGCTGAATAAACCTGGCGTCAGGCTCATCTTCAGTTCCAAAGAAAATTTCTGTGACCTCGTCAGGATTGCAGATGCGACATTTGCTTGGACATTTGTCTCCACACAGACCGATGCAAAGGTGACCACAAGCCAAAGTCTCTGTGCAGGGTTTGGTGCATGGGGGACAATCGCATGGCTCATGACAAAGTTTACTGCAGCGCCGGTGAGGACACTGGCAGGCACAGGGTTCAACGCAAAGAGCACATGGTTGGCCACATGGCTTCATGCATTTACTGTGGACACAGCAGTTCTCGCAAGGCCTCTGACAGGGTGGGCAGTCACGAGTACATGGTTCCATGCACTTGTGAGAGCAAACCAGAAGTCGCTCACATCGGTGTGCACAGGAGCTGTGGAAGCGTCCCTGATAACACCTACCGCAGCTACCACGACAGGCATGGCCACATTTCAGCAGGTGTTCACACTGGGTCCTACACTCAGGCTCATCTGTTTGCCTTTTGTAATAGCAAGCACCTTGCTGGCTGTGCCCACACTTAAGTGTCAAAGTGACTTTTACTTTGCACTTGCTGGTGCACAGTTCCCCGCATACTGAGTCACATGGATGTCCACATGACAGCAGCTTCTGGCAGGGCTCTTGGCATACAAATGTGTGTGGTTCTTGGTGGCAAGGAACTTTTTGTTTATGCTGACACTGTGGTATGATTTTCTCAACCTTTGTTTGACATTTCTTCGGACACGCTTTATGGCACACAAGAGTACACTTGTGTCCCTGATCACATAGGATCTTCTCGCACTTCTTCATACACTTATATTCCTTGTGCTCTGGGTCATATGGGTGGCAGACTCTTATACAAACATGGCCACATTCCAAACGGAACTGGCATGGCTGGGTGCAGCCCCCCTCAGGTGCTTGTTTAAAATCCTCACCAGAAGACGCCTGTATCTGTCGATCTGGGTGATTTTGACAGCATAGAGTCAGTGCTTTGCCAACTTGGTCTTTCTCCCTCAAAGTGTGGAAGATGTTGCTCCAGAGGGGGACTTTTCTAAGAATCACACTGTTGCCAATGCAGTAAAGACCTTTCTTGGCACGTGACAAGGCTACACAGACACGATTGGGAATGCTCAAAAAGCCAACTTTACCCTGCAGGTTGCTACGCACAAGAGACAATAACACAATGTCATTCTCTTCTCCCTGATACTTATCCACTACATGCACTTTGACCCCTGAAAAGTCGCTGGAGGGCATCTGTTTGCGCAGACAGTGGAGCTGACCAGTGTAGGTTGTGAGGATGGTAATTTGTTCTGGTTTGTAGTCTTGGAAGAGAAGGTAGCGGCAAAGCGCAACGACAAACTTTGCCTCTTGAATGTTTTGATGGCTTTTTCCATCTTTGATCTCTTCTTCTGGGTGGGTGTGCTCCACAAAGAATAAATTGGTTTTCAGGCCCTAATGAGAATAAAACACATTGCATGTTAACCTTTAATATTTATACAGTTTATTTCTTTAATATTCCTGATCTAATATTGACTCAAATGAACTTCAGTAGTAAGAAAAAGCAGTGATTACCTTGATGTTTTCATACTCCATCACAGAGGGATGATTTTCTAGCTCTGAGTAGATGTGAGGGGTCAGAAGACGGGCAATGTCTGGCCTCATACGATGCTGAAGAACACAGGTTCAACAACAAAATCTCAAACAGGCATTTAGGTCTTTGTAACACTTAACATGCTCACAGACATACTTGGATTTCATATCTCAAAGTGCAAACCT
This sequence comes from Telmatherina bonti, assembly GCF_933228915.1. NCBI lineage: Eukaryota > Metazoa > Chordata > Actinopteri > Atheriniformes > Telmatherinidae > Telmatherina > Telmatherina bonti. Next base: position 24,291,433 of record NC_136624.1, read on the forward strand.
GTCAACTTTGCCTTTAACCAAATATTGTAAAAAGGTAAAAACATTTGCAGAAGCACAAACCTGGTAGTTGAGTCTCACAAAAGGCAGTCCCATTCCCACTAGCCTCTCAAACATGGACATCTCCAGATTGAAGTTCTTGGCAAGATCATAAACTGTGGCACTTGGACGCAACTGAAACAGAAGAAGAAAAAGAAATTACCATCATCATATCTAGTATAGGTTCTGCTATCTTCCTTAATGTTTTGAATTTTTGACAACATAGTTTATACATTTATATTAAAGTCCTTTCCCCAGGTTTTGCCTTCTTACATGCTACTACTTGAAATAAAATGTATAGTTTCCTTAACTTGTTTAGCAAATTTGACTGTTTAATAGTCAAACATTTTAAACATGTAGTAATAGTAAAAGGTTTTCATGATATAAAAAGCAATCGGACCACTGGGATCCCATTGCTGGTGCAAATATATTATGGAGTTCTGAAACACAGAACAAAAACAACAACCTATAGTAATATATTTGACTGTCTCATAGGATGACTGCATAGGAATATAAAATGTATGTAAATGCATTTAAACTTTTATTCCCCATTCTGCCTGTAGCTAGTACTGTACGTGTCCATGTGTGTGTTTGTGCAAACCTAATTTAGAAAAAGGACAGAGTGTGATTGTGCACAAACTGCATGTGGGAGGGGTGTGGGGGAGGCAAGACAAATTCTAGTATGAATGCAAAGCATTGTGTTCTGCTTGATTCAACACCAAACCTGTGATTAATGAACAGCACAACCATGCCAAAGCTTATTCTATTTGAAAAGTGCGATCCATCCACCTCCATTACATGTATGAATTCCAGAAGAGTTTAAACAAAAAAATGCTCTAAATATTTGGGAGTTAAAATCATTACAATGGCTTTAAAAATACAGAATAACTACAAGTTGAATTGTCTTGGTTTTCTATTGGCTGCTGTAATTTGATCTATTAATTTTAACTACTTGATCATATATCATTTCCATAGAAGTCATTCACATATAGAACAATAGGTCTTGTGTATTAAAAAGAGTAAAGCTTTACACAGAGCAGATCACTTCGACAGTATTTAGATGTATAGTGACGGAATGTGATTTCAAAGATCGGTTTACAATGACAGCCATTTTAAAGTCAAAATTTAAATCCCATTGTAATACCTACTAAATTCACATTCGAGCTGTGAGGAATTAGGGTTTGTTAATGCATGACAGATTGCATAAATCCATGAACAAACAAGGTACAACATGCAAATATTAGTTTACAGATGGCAGAAGAAACACAGCAAGAAGGGATCAGGAGAAAATATTGAGTGTGATAGATAGTTGTGATCACACGCTGCAGAATGCTAGACAGGCTGTCTTGCCATATGGGCTTGGCAGGCTTTGACTAGTTACTGGATGTGATAGTCTACTGATGTCCAGAATATCATTCCTTACTCATCTCTTGTATCTGTTGTATTAACTAGTTTTCTTAAAAATTCTTACTCTTACTTCAGTTAGATTTGGCTGAATTGGCATTAACAGACAACCAAGTTAAATAATGAGGAGTTTATTGGGTTTTCAGGATTGCAGCTCTTACCTGCTGGTGGTCTCCAATGAGGATAAGGTGTTGGCATGCATTGCTCAGAGTAGTGATGATATGGGCTTCAAGAACCTCTGCCGCCTCTTCTACAATTACAACACGAGGACGTAATACCTGCAGAGCTTCCCGGAACTTGGCAGCTCCCGTTGTTGTCATGCCGATAACCTGGTAAAAACATTTCCATTTATAAAGTCAGTACAGCAGTTTTATTTCAGCTGATTAATAGAAATTCTGTCATCATAATGAACTGTTTTCTTGCTTTTACAACTACCACAAATTTTAATAAAAGTAAAATAACTGAGTTTTTGGAAAAAACTAAACTGTGTTTGCTGTTACACCCGAGTTTTGATGTTAAATGGAAAAAAAAAATTCATTGCACTTTTACATTTCTAATAAATAACGTGTTATTTCTTTGATCATTTTCTATTAAGGAAGGATTCGGCATCTTATCTCATACTTTTTATATACCTTTTTTGTGCTTATTTTTAGTTTGGAACTAAAAGCTTGATGCTGCAAGGTGAAGAAAAGCTGGTCTGGGGGTTTGTAAGGGAGGGTTTAATAGCTGTCCATTTCTTTGAGAGAGCAATACCTTTCGAAGAGTCTGACCACCAAGTAGTCTGAGTTCTTTTGTAAAACTATAAGTGCTACCAGTGGCAGAAATGTGAATCTAAATATCATGAAAAATACAACCAGCCCTGCTGCTTAGTGTTAAGTTGTTAGTTCCATTATGTATTATTTAAGACTAGATCTAGTTATTTTGTACCTTGGCCCTCTTGAGGACTTGAATGTTCTCTCGTCGTTTCAAATCAGCCAGTCTGTCCACTGCCATCTGATATTCCTGTTCAGATGCTAGGGCTTTTGTGCGCAACTCTATCCTGTAGCGCATGATCCACAACCTGCAGACATGCAGTAAATTAATCCTTGTTAAACACTATGTGGAAGGGGAAAACAAAAATGTTAGCAATTTGTCATTCATTTCCTAACTTGCATCTACTTTAAGGACCAATGCATAATCAAGCTTAAATGAATAAATAAAAATGTAACAAAAAAAATTCTGTATAAAGGTCTGTAACATGCACTTCAGAATAAAGGTTTGTTATATAAATACAAAGCGATAGCACTTCTGGATCTGTTTTTGGAAGAAAATCAACTTGATAAGGCCTTTACACACCTATTTCAAATATTTTGTCCAAATAATTCACACAGCAGTATTTTCTATTGGATAAGTGTAAAGTCAATGTGAATGTTTACATCAAAATTCCTTCCAGCAATTTAGCAAGTTTTATTTAGTCAAACTCAAGTAGATTTTTCTTTATTTTTGCATCCGACAGAAATAATCAACCAATCAGAGAAGGCTGATAGATCACCAGTTGCCAGTTACGCAGGTGTCACTTTTGCTGCCATTGCGTTAAAACCTTGTATCACCATGGCCGAGCATCATCTTCTCTACTTCTTTAATCAAGGAAACAACAGATTCTCAAACTGTCACACACATCCTAAAGTCCATCCTAAAGCGGCCGTTTCAGCTCCTCCATTAAACAATGAAACTCCCCATATTTTCTTTTTTTTTTTTTCTATAAGAGGATGAGCCCACTGCCTCCTGTCTTTTGCAGCATCAGCACACTGTTTTTGCAGCTTGATGTGGAATCCATCTTCTTAGTTTGTTTCAGAATTTTCATCATTTATTCAAAGTTTTGTATAAAACTGTTTTTAGGCACTTGTGCCTAGAAAGAAACGTTGATCATTCCCAACTGAATCATTTGCAGTTTCATGTTGTTTATTTGCGTCTGTCCCAGTGTGTAAAGGTCTTTAGTTGAAGTGAACATTATGACGCCACAGTACTGTTCACACAGCAATAAAAGTTTAGAGTTACATCTAGACTCTGTGGTGATAAGATCCTCTGGGATGCATTTTATCTGGTGATTAGTTGACTTAATTATCCACTCTGGGAATATAACACCAGACTGAGGTTGCTGGAAGGATGATAAAAGCAAAGCAGAGTGAGGAAAAATATGTTTTAAAAAAAAAAAAAAAAAAAGGAGGAGAATAGATCAGACATTATGTTTTATGAGGCAGGTGATAGACAGAAACACTTACAATAGAAGTTATTTGGGAACTCAGCGGATGAAAAAAAGAATATAGTTGCAACCTTACCGATACAGTCTCCATCTGTCTTCTAGAGTGAGACTCCAAACATCAAAGATGTTCTCCTCCTCTTCCTCGGTCATGGTTGAGCTCTTCCCTAACTCTTTCCTGATTTTGTTCTTTATTTTCCTTCTTTGGTTCCGTTGCATCTGTATAGATCAGGATAGGCTAAACTTTAGTCTGCACACCTTCAGCTCATAATTGCGAGAGATTAATTTGCTACATTGTCTGGTTTGTTACACATTAAAGTCTTACATTCTTAAAGCAGTGGGTGAAGTTTAAAGACATAGCAGTGCACAGAGGCAGTTTATTTGCAGAGAGAAAGTTGTGTGAAGCATTTGGAATGCAAAAAGGAAATCAAGTGGATCATGGGGCAGGAAAATTTTTCAGATGCTTTAAAAAGCATTCACTGAGAGTAGTCATTGGAAACCACAGTTACGTACAGTACAGTACCCAAGACACTTCATAGAATGCATATTCCAAAAGCTTTAAGCAGGTGATATGATTCATCTATCTGCTTTAAGCCCTCCACTGAGTGACATTTGATGCCTTTAACATACCAAAGTACGATATACACCAAGGACAAGGATGTAAATGATAATTCATCACATGAGCTTGTGAATGTTACTATGCAACATTTCAAAGGTTAACCCCTCACTGTTACCTGCCAGACTTTGTCATTCTGCTCAGCCTGTACGTCAACTTTGTCCAGGTTCATAGCCAGCATCAGCTCTTCGGCTGCTTTGACAGCCTCCTCCATGTCTTCTTTCTTTCTTTCATCTCTGCCAACTCTGGCACCGATCAGCCAGTCATCTTCAATCATTCGTTCTGCTTGGATCAGATCCGCCTCCTCTGCGATTTCAATGAGGTCTTCGTCTTGCTCCATCGCTTCTTCAGCTGTAAGAAACACATTCAAATAAGAATGTGCATGAAAATGATGTCAATCTCACAGCTTTGCAGGATTCCTGACATGGTAGCACAAAGCAGAATAAAACACAAAACGTCCACATAAGCGAAAGACAATTGTACATTCAACAAATTAGAAACATACATATTGTACACTAGCAGTCAAAAGTTTGGACACCCAAACATTTGACTGCTAGTTTATATGTGCTGAACTGTACATTATATGCTGCACCATCTTCTGAGTGGAAAGTTGTCTTATAAAAATTCCTGGTGGAAAATTAGAGATTACTGAGATTACTGTCAATACTGAATCTATTTGGATTTTGTTGTCAGTTTTTCTACTTTTAAAATTCTTAAGTATTCACAACTGAGCAGGTCTTGAAACCAGTTATAAAATGGTCATTTGCCATTTTGGTGAGAATGACTTCATTTTTTTTTTTTTTTTTTTTTTTTTTAAAAGGCATACCTTCATTTGTATTTACAATCTCTGTCTCCCTCTGCTGGAAGATGTTGGAACCCAAACCCAACCAATCCATCATCACACCAGACTTCTCATTCCACACCTCAAATCCATCCTCTGTCTGTAAATAAGGAAAAAAATACTGTGATTCTGTTTAATAAAAAAATAACATGAATTTCTTGGTCTGTGTGACTTACAGGGGGTGAATTGAGACTTTCCCAGTGTGTGTCAGAAATGAACTTGCGTAAGAAGCTTTCACGAATTACACCTTTAAGAGAACACTCCAGCCTCACACTCTGGGTTTCAATCTCTGACATCTTCTGATTTAGCTCCTTGTAAATCTGCCAAACAGAAGGGTGGAATGAAAAACAAAGTGAGTGAGAAACTGCAATACTCAGAGCTAAGTTTCATTAAAGCAATGTATTTGTGAGACATAAAGAAGAAAATGCTAATCATACAGGCTACAAATTACATAAACTTTATAAACTTAAACTCATTATGCTTCATTTCTGCAAATAAAACTTTCACATGGCAGCTTAAAAAAAACTTGAGCTTCACCTGATGATGTGCGGTTCGCAGATGACTTGGCAGAGTATGTCTGAAGAAGCGTGAATGGGTCAGTTCGCGTAGATTAAACTGTTTGAGGATCTCACTGTTGCTGCGACCTCCCACTCTCACAATGCCTCGTTTCATAAATGTATGAATACCTAAGAGACAGAATTTACCAAATGTTCATGCATCATAAGGTTAGTGTTGGGAAGGAAACCTTAAATTTTAACTACAAGCGACTTAAAGGGCAAAAATCAAAAGGGGATAGGTACATGTATTAATCAATAATGCATTAAATGCAGAACATTGGAACTGAAATAGATTTTCTACAACAGATTTAACCAACCTGTTTGAAGTGCAGGGACAATAGATGAGTGGTCACTATCAGTACTTACCCTCAAGGAACTGATCCAGAGCATGGTTAGTGTAACAAACAACCAGCATCGGAGCAAAGCCACCGTCATCATCATCATCATCATCATCATCTTCATCAACAACAAGTCTGCCACTCCAGAGACGCTGATTACTCAGCAAGGCCTGAGCAATCTTCAGGCCGACATAGGTTTTTCCTGAGGAAAATTAGAGACAAATAATTTTTTTTTTTTGGTAGTCACTTTCAAATTTGGGCTCCAATATTCACTTTTTTTCCCCTTTACCCCAAGAGAAGTGAATATTAAAGACTCATTTCATTAAAACATCAGTGAAAGAACAATGTGAAACTGGAGCCACACAGTAACTGCTTCAACTATCAATTTTTCCATTCATATAAGCATGTAGGTTCTTTCCGACCAAACGCCACTGGTAAACAGAGGGTTTGCTTTTGCAACGCTGTCAACAACAAAAATGAACCTGTGTGGAGGAAATTATTCATTATTACCAAGCAAAGCCTTAGCGAATGAGTATCAAGTCACACAAATTGATTTTCTGGGCTTTATCAAGCTGATGAATCAGGAAGCATATGTGACTGAAGGCAGTAAATCATCCTCCACAACGGTTTTGTAGATTAAAGGTGGTGAACACTAATACCCATTTGGTCTGAAGGGGTCATGAATATCCCAGTTTGTAGAAATATGTCAACTATGTTTTTACGTATACTTTTCATTAGCAAATACAGCCATCATTCTAACAAAGCTTTTATGTTTCATACCAGTGCCAGGAGGTCCCTGAATGATTGCCAGCTCTGTGGTAAGGGCCAGCTGGAAGGCTCTCATCTGGGATTCATCCAGGCCCAGCTCTTCCATTGTTGGCCAGTCCTCTGGGTCTGAGCAGTGAAAGGGTTTTATGCCCATCTTGTGGTCAGGGTCGGCAACGCATGCCAGGTCATAAACGTCACTTTTTTTTAAATAAGCTGGTGGTTGCACATCTCTGCTACACTCCACAATGTACCTGGAACCATAAAGATCCTTGTTTAACATGATTTTACAAAGAAAACCTCTAATGACTATAATCTTGCAGAAAAATACATCTGCCGGCTGAGTGTTACTGAATAGGTGAGTATTCGCATTAGAACTGGTGAGAATAGGCTTGCTTTAGAGTGATGCTGTGATTTATTGAGGGAGACACATGGTGAAAACATCAAATAATTTTTTATCTTGTATGTGAAAAGCACAATGGAAATCCAAATGATACATCTGATGTAATCTCTGATGTAAATCTTTGAGTCGAGGCAAATTATTTAATTTCCTCTGCCAAGACGGTAATGTGCTTGGTACGGTTTATCTATCTGTTAGCAGGTTACCTCTGAAAGGGCAGGTTTTCTTCTATCTGCTCCTTCAGGCCCTCTAGAACATATCGATAGGCCTCAAAGTAGGCAGTGGTCTCCACCATGAGGAACACCTGATTTGTCTGTTTAGATAAAATAAATAAATCTTATGATTGACTACTTTTCTGCATCAATAGCTTGTTGTGTTATTTAAGTGGTACTGTGAGGCTACTAACACAATACTGTCCCACCTGAATTCTGGTCAACTTTAGTCTGCTTTCCTCAATGAAGGTGATCTGAACCTGCCCTTTCTCTAGACCTTTCGGGTCTCGATCGGACACTGTGGCGAACAAGAAGTTCTCAAAATTATCATACGACAGGCACACCAGAGAGCCATAGAGAAGCCTCTTGGAGTTCTGCCAGCGTACAAACTGGAAACACAAATGGAGGAAGGGTTATAAACAACTCAGCAGTAAACAAACCCCATAATGTCTTCATTTTCACCAGTCAATATCTCAACTGGAATATCAAAACATCCAAATTTGTCCTGAGTTTTACCTTAAGTGGTTGAATGTCAAACTGGACAATGTAAGCAAGGCCCATATGCGTGCACTTGGGTGCAACCAGTTGTGTATCAAAGTAGATGCGGATGTCATCAAAGCGCTTTGTCTTCACTGGATTATCCATCCTTCCCATGTCCATTTGGTTCTGAAGCAACTGCTGGATCCCCTCACGGAGCGGACGCACAAAGTCCTCTCTGAGCAGCCGGAAGTGTGTGTCAAGGTAGGTGTGGGCGTTTGTGTACCTCTGAGAGGTGATGTTGGGTCTAAGGAAAGGCCTGTGTTCCTGGTGGAACTCCTCTGGAGTTGGGTACAGCGGTATGGTCCTGAAATCCTGCTGTTCTTCATCTGGGTCAAAAACAGGGTTGCGTGCATTTAAAGATCCATAAAACTTTGTGTCAAACTTTGAGCTAATGGTTTGGTGTTGGCTTATTCACTGAGACAGGATTTTTATGAATTGATTGGATTGAGTTTATTTGAATTTACTTTAGACATACCAGTATAATCACCACCAGTGGGTAAGAGTGCATACGAGTCCCTGTCTGAGCGCAGAGTGCCGTCCCTGGATCTTTCCTGGAGATGTTCTATCAGGCCTTTAAGATGTTCCACCTTTTCCTCTATTTCAGGCTTAATGTCCACACCTGATGCCCTTAGGCTGTTGATAGAGCTTGAGAGCAATGTCACCAAGATGCTCACTGCCTTGACAGAGCTGGCAGGGAAGATGTTAAGCACCTATTAAAGATAAATTGTGAACATTAATTAAAGTCTGAGTAGAGCAAATTCATAAATCAGAACGTATATGTGTTAAATGTATCAGACAATAGTAGCTTTAAATATTTTAAAACACAAAAATATTCTGTCCTTAACTCTGGAAACAAATAAACAGTGTTTATTAATGGTTTTTTTATTTTTTCTTGATTGTTTGCTTTAAATTTTTCAAGTAATCTAATATGCAGTAAGTATGTATTTAAGGCAGCCAACTCAACATTGAGGTCAAAATGTTACAAACTGGTTTCCAACTATGGCTTCTAGCTGTGGATCTAACTATTATTCCGCTACTGTAACTGTTCTGCCCTCATTATAGAGATAGATATTCCCTAGCTGGAAGAAGTTTGCAAGCTTGGGTGGGTGGGTGGGGGGAGGCTAAATAAAGAGAGGAAGAGCTGGGCTGCTTTTGTCAAGAGCAAAATTGGAACATGGCACTGGAGGGGCAACAAGCACCTGAGAAAATCGGATTTAAGATCATTGACTGAAGGGCTATGCTAACAATCTTGTATCATAGCTTTTATGGACTTTACTGGATGTGCACATACACATATAAAAAGCCACTGAGATATTACTTTTGAAGTTTGACGGCTTTACATCTATTCATGGAACCAAAGTTATAAGAGTTACAACAGTCAATAGATAGTCAGGGACAGACATTCTGCTGAACAAAATAATGTCTTAGTAGATGTGTTTATGCATCATTACCTTCATCCTTTTGACACATTATATGACTAGTTCTTTAAAGTATTTCCTCCTCTACTTACCCCTGAAAGAACAGCCAGGATGTTCTCCAGATGTTTCGGGTACTCTGCTCTGCGGCTGGGGTTGGGTTCCGACACCATGCTCCCCACATACCCAACCAGGGTGGTGCTGAAGAACTTTGAATCTTTTACGATGCAAGCCAGGTGCTGCACGGTACCTCTGTCTGTTCTTGAAGTGAAGGCTTTATTCAGCACCTGACAGAGGAGCTGGATAAAATCCTGACTCAGTCGTTCCTCTCCAAGTTGTGAGTGAAAGCCACAGTGTGAGGAGAGCGTAAAGGCGACAACAGACGGATCCTCTTCAGAGAGCTGTTGAAGTGTCTTATAGCCCAGTTTACGTTCCTCTGACTGTGCACCGTCTCTTTTATCGTCCCTCCTACCTCCTCTTCTGTCCCCACTGTGCCCTCCTCTCCTGACACCTACTCCTCCCACTCCCTTTATTACTCCTTCCCTTTCAGCACCACCAGGTTGTCCATTTCCAGCTACTCCAAATCTCTGCCTTTCTGCACGTTCCCCTCTATTTTCACCTCTCCCTCCTCCTCTTTGTCGTTCACCTCCTCTCCCTGCACCAGCTCCTCCCCCTCTTCTTATGCCTCTCCCTCTTAAACCCTCCCCTCCTCTTGCCTCCATCCAGGCCCCTCGTCCTGCACCTTTGCCTCCTCTCTCTCTCCCACGTATCCCTTCACCTCTTCCATTCCATCCATCTTTCCTTTCACCTGGACCTCCTCCTTGACTTCTTGCTCTTCTTTTGACGTCTTCATGTGGTACCCCATCTCCTTGTCCACTTCCTCGTCTTCCCCCTCTTTCACCTTGACCATTTCTATTTTGGCCAGTATCAGTATCTGGAAGAAAAAAAATATAATGAGGTACAAAAAATTAATACCTCTATGAAAAGATTTTTTTTTTTTTTTTATTACAGCCTTGTTTTTATTGCTACAACAAGGCAAGTTTATTTGCACAGCACATCTTATGTACAAGACAGTTCAAAGTGCATCACATAAAACATTAAAAGCATTACAGATGGTGCAAAGGAAGCCTTGAAATATAGTAAAAAGCAATGCCAAATAGCAAAGACCACAACAGAATCATAATTTAATATTAAAATGATTAAAAGCAACACGTTAAAAGTTACCGTGCAGATTGCATGCATTGGCTCATGACACATGAAATGTCCTTAACATGGATTTTAAAAGGTCTACAATATCCGGCCATTACCATTCTGAAGCCCTCTTCTTCCCCTTGTTAAAGTCAGCCTTTCCATAGTCTTGTCTGCAGTTGTTGCTGAACTTTAATTTGACAACACTGAGTGCCAAGAAAACAAATGAAAGTAAGGTGTTGACAAAATACAAGAAAAAAAACACATTAAATGGGGCTAGGAGGTGTACAAACAAATTTTCACTATGAATTAAAGCAATCAATTCATGTAGTTTCCTCTTTTAACAGTAAGATTCTCAGTTGTCTGTGGAGTCAGATGAGAGGCGATGATCTCACTGTTTCTGTAAAGTGTAATTGTTTACAAAAATAAATAAATAAGTGCATACATATTAGCTTTCTGCGTGTATGCAACTCAGTAGGAAATGACAGTGACCAAGCCCAATTGAAAGTGTGCCATCTACTGGTTATCCTTCCCTGCTAGTTTAGTTTCCTTTCAACAGAAACGAATGAGAGTTTCACAGGACGTGTTGACACGTTTATCATCTGTGTCACGCCACGCCACCATCAGGTATACTCACAACAATCTGTTACTTGTTATTGTCTTTTTTAAAAGTTCTGTTCTTTTTTTTCCCCTTTTTTTGCCATACATTTCACTGTATACATTATATAGTGCAATTAAGATTAACAGAAGACCCATAATGTTTTATTTATTATAAACGCCATTTTGTGAATATTCTTAAATTAATAATATATGTTTATTCTAATCAAAGGGTATTTATAAAGAGGGGAAATGTACTTACCTTTACAGATACCCCCCTGACAGCGCATTTTCTTTTACAAACAATGTTTTAAAAAATAGAGGGAAAAATCTTTTTGTCTTTAGAAGTCTCTGGCGTGTGTCGACGCTCTTCAGCTGTTGGTGTTTTGACTTCGCGTTTCAGGAAGCGGCTATTTATACACAGTTTTAGTTTCGTTTCATCAGAAACATGCACCACACCCACGGGAAACAACGCCACGATCTTATACGGCGAACCGCCTGCCACTCTGACGACCAAAGCACCGATCCTGCAGCGGCAGTAGCTGTCCATAACGGAATGTCGCTGCTGTAAAACTGCCAGTCGCTTCCCACATGCACGCGACAGTCATTTCTATGGCAACTCAAGAGTGTCAATAATCGGATCCACTGAAAAGGGTTGCTCAAGTCTGGTCCTTGGGATCTACTATCCAACAAGTATTTGATGCCTCCATTCTCTAATACACCTGAACCAAATGGCTTCATTCATTCTTCAAAAATTTTATAGGCATTCATTCCAATATTGTCATCTGCATGTTCAGCTCTGTGGAGGTCTAGTTAGAGCCATTTATTTGGTTCAAGTATGCTGAATAAGGGATGCATTTTAAAGTTGCAGAATAGTAGATTAAGGGTCAGACTAATGCTGTGTTTGATTTGTACTTTTATGTCAGATTTTATAAGTTCTCATTTGGAATTTGAACACCCTTGAAGCCGTAAATCCAACAGAAACACTTACCCCACCTATGGCTGCCCAACAAATCAACAGTGAGTAAGTGTAAACATACATTCATGTCTAAATGTACTTAACTGTACATAAATTACAGTTAAAGGTAGTGATTTGTACCGTCTACACAGAGATCAAGTTTACAAATGTGTGCATGTTCAAAACACTAAATAAAATCATTGGATGTTGTCTCTCAAGTAGCATTAGGGCGTCTTGCTAATGTTGGTTTTCCAAGTTTTCCTACTTAATGTCTCAACTCGGTTATGAGGTCATTCTCAGTACCGACTTCCACTGTCACTGATCAAGCAACTTGCTGCTGGTGATACTTATAGATGGCAAAAAAAAAAAAAAAAAAAGCTATATGATAAGTTTAGACACATGTTAGTGAGTAAAAGTCAGTTTCTCAAACAGATAACACAGCAGTCTCCTTTATCACCTTCCACTTGCCATACAAAGCAGGCATACTGCTATCATCTCAACAGCAAAACTTGCTGTTGGAGCTGTGGCTCTAGTTGTTCTGATCGACTTCCCACAGATGCTATTTAATTTTCACATGGCCTTTTGACCCTGAATGACGGGCTATATTTGTTGCTACCATCAGAGTAGATAACTGGAAGTACTCTCAGCTGTGTTAGTCAGAATTTTGCTGGCGTGAAGCAGCAAATTAACCCCCTGCTCAAAAAAAGATAAAAAAAATCTTAAGTTTATCTCAGTGTAAATGGGGCAGCAATGAAGTTAGTTGGATATTTTACTAATTCAATCTTCACAGTGTTGTAAATTTAAGATACACAAGAATGTCAGTGTTTTTATTTTTCTTCATTATGTCAATTAACAATAGTTAAAAAAAAGCATAGTTTTTCCCACTCTAACATTAACTCTTAAATAATACACAAATACATCCTTTGTGTCTGCCTTTTTTAACCCACCTTTGACAAGAAGAGGGAGAACTTTGTTTGGGGAACTTTCCACAACTGGAGGTCAGATACACATCCTGCCACAGAAAATAAATAAACCTCTTACAACTTTTAATAATGGTATGGTCTGAACCACAGTATTCACACTTTTGAGGCATTTCTGAGTTGATCTTATTTGAATTCAGAGTAAAAAATATCAGAAAAATATATGTTTAACATATAAATGATCAGTAGGATGGTGTATGTAGTTGCAGTTTGTCAACTCGCAGGTTTTAATCCATCCCTTTCTAAACTGGCTGCATGAACATTTAATGATTGGTGGTTTTAAAATCATGACGAATGTCAGAACTTCCACCAAACACAGGAAAACACTGATGTATGAGGCTGAAACAGGTGGAAAAACATTTAAAACTGGACTTCATTTGTTGTGCAGCAGATTGTAGCGATCTGATTTATAAATATTAGTGTTTCATTTATCATAATGACTCTTCACTCTTCTTGTGAGCTTATTGGACAATTCTTTTCGGCATGTTTTAGATATATTTTTAACACAATTTACTAGTGGGAAACCTGATAGTGTTGATGGAAACAGTAGACAGGTGCCCATAGTACAGCAGAGAAAGTCAGTGAGGTCAGTGCATTCTGTATTTAACAGACATGTTGTCATACAATTTTTTTTTCCCAGTTGTCCGAAAAGACATGTTAAACAACTCTTCATATATTGGACCTTTCACTGATGCACTATGTACCAGCTGAAATAACAACCATTATTTGTATTATCAAAATCATTAAAATGAACAATATGCTCAGAAAGTGCACAAAACAGATCAGCATGAATGTGCACATTAAAGTCACAGTGAACAAAAACATGAGCCTCTGACTCAATGAAGCAAGTATGACATAAAGTACAGTAGTGTCTCACCACTGGGGTATTTATATATCTGCTAGTTTCTATTGCTGAAGGAGTTACTACACATCTAAATTTAGGAAAGGCTCTTCTAAGCTGCATTGATCATATATTGTGTACATAAAGCTCTGTTTTAAATGTACCTTTCAGGAGGCAATTCATAATTTATTCTGTTCCAGTTTATGTTGCCATGATTCTTTATCTGTCATATCATGACTGAAGTAAACTATGGGCAAGATTAGACAAGTACATAGAGCTAAACTATGTTTTTATTGTATCCGCATAGTTTTTTTTTTTTACATTTGTCCAATGAACTGCCCACTAAAAAACTCCTTGACATAAAGAGCTATTAGGCATACCACAAACTATCTGCCAGTTATTAAAAATACAGGACTACTGATGTTGCCATGGAATTTTCCATCCCATATCACCCTGTATAGCAGCATTTGGGGTACATTTACTCACACCTAAAGTAAAATCAACATGCCTAATGGAACACAGCGTTAACACAAGGATAACTTCAGCACGCTTTAGCTGTTTCCAAAAGAACAAGCCACAGGAAAAACTAAACCCCGACAGGGACATTGATGGATTTATAAAATGTACCACTTTAATTTTATCAGGGTTTACAATCAATTTCCAGTCCTGACACCAGCTATGGACAAGACTAAGCATCTATTAAGGCCTCTCCACAGATTCAAAAATCAAAACAATGTCCTCCTTGTATAACAGCATGGATATTTTTCCATCAATAGATAGCTTTGCCCAGGGCCTTAATTACTAAAGACAGACTATTTATATGTGTAGCAAACAGAATAGATGATGAAATACACTTTTGCTTGAATTCAATATCAACTGGGAACCAACCTGTGAGAGATGCATATATCCAGACACAGCATTTGACATTCTCATGCAAAGCAGCACAACAGTTCATAATTTTGTCATGTAGGCCTAGTGCAGACAGCTTATTCCAGAGCATGTTACGGTCTGTATGATCAAAAGCTTTAGAAATGTTTGAGGCTGCCTGCTCAAGTGTACGCCTATGGAATTAGCATCCTGCCATAATCTGAAACCAAAAGAAAACGTTTCGAAACTTTGAAAGTCAGTGTTTCAGCATTGAAAACCTGAAATGAAGATTTTCAAGTTTGAGAAAAAGTTTTGAAACCTTGTAATAGGAGATCTGAAAACTGCTGTGTGCATGTCTGCAAAACAGTTTTTAAACCTTGAAACTTGAGTTTTGAAATTTTAAAATTCCTGCAAACATCGTTTTGTATGTGACCAGCACTGTTGTGTTTGCAAAGTTTCAACATGTCAACAACAGAACTATCTTCAGAGAAGACTGTGTCGACATCAAAAGTCATTCCAATTGTCTGACTGGTTCAGCATATAAGCTTGCTTCTGAATCAAGAGTACTACAAATTCTAACAGCAACTGAACTGACGCAACAAGTTTTACACACAAGGTGCTATGTAGAAAATATTAGTGTCCTGGCAGAGGCTACTATAATGGATCAATGACTCAAAACTATTGTGTTCATAGGGACACAACATCTGCATAAGATGCCATTGCCAAGGTACCCACAGAATGTGCTGGAAGCATTAACCTCACAGTTAGGCTACACTATATTTCTTTATATTTTGCCACAACCATACGTTATAAAGTATTTATATTGTTTCTACATTCGGTCACTGGAAGAACCAACATCTGGATCTGCAGCAGCAGAGAACCAGGAAAACTTGTGGGACTTTCAGGACAATCGAGTTGGTTTATATTTGCACATCTGCCTTATTTTTTTTCTCCAGTTATCCTACAATCCTTGAAGAAACCAATGAACCAATCTTCTCTGAATCATTACTTGCAAGTCTAAAGGGATTCTTTTTTCAACCATCATCCCTATTTTTTTTCCACACCTGCTTTACCGGCTTTTTATCTAGACAGAAAAACATGTTGGCCCAGACAATTTATTTATTGGCCAGTGTGTGTAAACTGGTGGAACTGGTATCCGATGGCCAATCAAAATAATATTTTCTGAACAGGATAAAAGTAATCACAACCACTGGAGCTGAAACACGGGACAATAAGTTAGTTAAAATTAGTTAAATTAACAGTCTTAATATTCAAGCCTAAGTGTGTATATATATATATATATATATATATATATATATATATATATATATATATATATATACATATATACATATATACACTATATGTATATATATATATATATATATATATATATATATATATATATATATATATATATATATATATATATATGTATATATATATATATATATGTATATATATATATGTATATATATATATATATATATGTATATATATATATATATATATATATATATATATATATGTATATATGTATATATATATATGTATATATGTATATATATATATATATATATATATATATATATATATATATATATATATATATATATATATATATATATATATATATATATATATATATATGTATATGTATGTATGTATGCACAACTTGTTTGTTTAGAGCTTTATGTACGTCTCGTTGTATATTTTAAGTTCAAAGGATAGAGAAATAAGCAAGAATTTAGAAAAAAAAAAAGCCCTTAATATTTAGTTATTTTGAGGGAGGTTGCTCCCATAGACTCTGTACGGTCTGTGGTTGGGTTAGGAGCTACCACTCCTCCCCTCTCATTAACCTACGTCATCATTCAGTCCTTAGCAGGGAAGCTAACGCATATTTACCCTCGGTCATTTCCGCCAATGTAAACATGTAGCCGCTTTGTCATTCTAACGGTTTTAGTTTTTCTTTGGCAAGTTTTCCGGTGTCCGAATAGCGATGGCCGTCCTACAGGGAATATGTTTTTTAGAAACAGAGCGGCGTTGTATTAGCTCGGTCCCTAGCTAACACAGAAGCTAACTAACTATTTGGCTGTTTGTATGAAGCTTCCCTTGCTAATTACACAGCTAGCTAGCTTCCAGTTGGAAGCAGCCAAAGGCTAAATCGGGGTTACCAAGGTAAAGAAGGATGGCTGGTATTAATATATAAAAAGGACGCATCAAGAAGTAGAGAAAAATGGAGACACCTCGACATGATGGGGCATCGTCACCGGTGGATGGAAGGCAAGGTAATGTTGATCAAATGTCATGAGACGTCAACAGTACCAGTCTGAGCTGTCGTATAGTGGATCCCTACGCAGTCAACCATGTCTAAACATGTCTTTCTTTGCAGATTTCCTTTTTTCTCATTGTATAAAATAAGTTTTTGGCTAAAATTTAATGTACACAAACACAATCTTCCTTTGTTAGATTGGGATACCAGGAGGAAGAGGAAAATTGCGGACATCTCGCAGGCCCTCAGTGCGAATCCGGTGGATGTGGGGACTCTGAGGAGGATGGCTATTAGTGAAGGTGGTCTGCTAACTGATGAGATACGTTGTCAGGTCTGGCCCAGGCTCCTCAACGTCCCTCCTCACATTTTGGACCAAGAGCCCGGTATATTTTCTCTGATGCTTCCTTTTACATGCACTCTTGAACAGAACAATGAAACGGACTCTGGGCAGGAAATAATAGTCAATATGCATGACTTGTATTGACACACAGTCTAAGCAGCTACAGGTTCTCACACATGCATTGTTTGCTCTTGGTCATGTGTCTTTGTAGAAACAGTAGAACGGGAAAACAATAAGGACTACAATCAAGTTCTGCTGGATGTTCAACGCTCCCTGCGAAGGTTTCCTCCTGGTGAGTTAAACCTGTCTGTCACTAGAACTCATGTTCATCACTAATGAATGTTCATGCACTGAGTATACATTATGTGCTTCGGTGGGACAGCAGTGCAGTCAGTGGAATCTATGTTAAAAAAAATTCTGGCATACATTTATTTTTACATAATTTCTTATTTTAACATTTTGTCTACAAAATTGTTGATTTATTATTGAATATTTTAATAGTGAGATACAGCATAGTATCAAAGTTTTCTGAATGTTTTGCACTGCTCATTGGCTACCAAATATTCTGAATGTTCTTTAGTTTTCAAAGATACTACTTCTACGCATCACAACTTAATGTTGTCCACCTACATTTAAAAAAAAAAAAAAAAAAAATGAAGACGAAGGGGGAAAATGGCATTGCTGACAGTTTGGAGATGTTTGCTAGTGATCAGCTTGACTCTAAGACAGAATTGCACAAGTCTTACAGACTTAAGCCACATCCATGTACTCTGCGCTTCTGGAATCTGTGCCAATTTGTTTAAAAAGTATTCAAGCTCAAATTAAGATTTGTTGATGTCACACTCTGCTCAAACGATTTTAAGTAACACTTTATTTTCTGGCAGGAGGTAAACTGTTGTGCAAATTCTGATCCTGTTGTCTTAGATCTTTTCCAACTTTTGATATTTATCAGTGGTCAAGTGGAGGTTTCAACCTTTAAAGTATAAGTTTAGAATTTGTTATTAAGGAACATTGCATTGGTATACTATTCATGTTTGTGAGTTATCATAATGCATTTTTCTTTAGTCCTGTTTTTTTTTGGGGGGGGGGGGGGGGGGGTGTTTGGCTTGAATTCAATGAATTTAGTGGGTCATGCTCCTTAATTAGTGAAATGACTGGATTTCCTGTGATTTTCACTGGGGCATTTATTTATCCCAGCTGCAGAGGGAAATTAGACTTAATTTGAGGCAAACTTGCATTAATAGCATCTTTTTCTTTTTTTTTATTTCTTTAAAGTTTAACATGTAATGTATATCCAAGAAATTCTTGCATTGATCTTTCTCTTATTATTATTTTGATACAATTCAACACCTTCCTGTTGATGCTACTACCAGCTTTATTGGGGGAAATGTTGGTATTTTTAGATCAACTGAAGAGTATCAAGTCATTACTAACATATGGATACAGGTGATTGGCATTCTAAAAGACTAAAACTTAACATCATCATTTCATTGTTAATGATTTGTACAGGTATGCCAGATGAGCAGAGAGAGGGTCTTCAGGAGGAGCTAATTGACATCATCCTCAGAGTTCTGAAACGTAATCCTCAGCTGCATTACTATCAAGGATACCATGACATTGTTGTCACCTTCTTATTGGTCTTGGGGGAGCGCCTGGCAACTGCTCTTGTTGAGAAACTCTCCACACATCACCTCAGGTGCTTACCACGAATGCAAATTCATTTTCTTTGTGCAACAAACAGCTTTTCTTTGCTTGCAATGTGTCCTTGTGGTTTTTGTGCCTCAAAGAAAAACAGTTTTAAGTACTATTGACTAGTCAAATGATTTGTTCTCTTTTTCATAGGGACTTTATGGATCCTACAATGGACAACACAAAACACATTCTAAATTATCTGATGCCCATCATTGATAGGGTCAATCCAGAGGTGCACGACTTCATGCAGCAGTAAGACTCTTGTTTTTTGTTTTTGTGTGTGTTGTTTTTTTTTTTTAAAGAGTAGCTTAATTCATTTATATGTGTATCAATTGCTTTGTTCTGATATGTGATGATGTAGTTTGAAGTTTAGTCTAATTAGAAATCCTCCTAAATGGCTTTTGCTATAAATCCAAGTGATTGTGTTTAAGGTAAACATATGTTGAAGTTGCGAATAAAGGCTTCTTGTCCATTGCAGCTTTCTTTGCAGTTACTAAATGTACACCATTTACATTTGCTGTCATTTTCAGCCTAATAGAAAAATAGAACTAACTTTGCATTTAATGTAGGATCTTGGTGCTTAAAAATAATAATAAAAAACGGACACAGTTGTGCATTTTTAGGAAAGTAAAAAAAAAAAAAATCCTGTGCACTGATCATTTTTCTGAGAATTTTGTCTCAGTTCTGATTCACCCAAAGATTGTTTATGGTCCGTAAACACAAACATGATGTTGAACATCAGCAATTTTAAAGGTGACCGTTTTAAGTGAAGGTACTCTATTCTTTAACAGGACACTGATCCCATAATGACAGCTTAAGTTCCAGGTGTAAACAAGACGTCATTAAGTCCTTGACTTGGAGGACTGACGTGACGGCCAGTCTTCATGTCTGATCTGCTGTCCCCAATCTCGTAGTGCAACTGAATTTTCTGATAGATTCTGATTGTCGTATGTAGATATGTGATATCTGAGGATTACCTGTTAGAAAACACACCGGTCTTGTGCATATGTTCTCATTGTAAGTCATTCTTTCTTTATTTTTTTCCAGAGCTGAAGTGGGCACAGTCTTTGCTCTCAGCTGGCTAATCACCTGGTTTGGCCACGTGTTGTCAGACTTTCGCCACGTTGTACGGTTGTATGACTTCTTTTTGGCCTGCCATCCATTGATGCCCATCTACTTTGCTGCTGTGGTGAGTTTCCTGTAATCGCTATGTCTGGTTTCAAAAGACACAAACTTAGAAAAAGACTTTTCTTAGCAGTGCACAAACTCAAATCTTCTGAACTAATGATTTTTTTTTTTCTGAAATTCTCCCAACAATGATGAATAAGTCCTTTATCTATTGATGTGAAAGGCTTATTTTATCTTTGAGGCATGTGCCATGTAATTTGAGGCTGTGCTTAACTTTGACAAACTCCCCAGTTCAGAGGTTTACATGACCCTTATAGATGTCCTATACAATATTTTCTCCAATTACAGAATGTGGTTTGCTCAGATGTAATGATGTGAAAATCTCTGTGTTTAATGGGATTTCTATTGAGTGGTAATGTGTCTGTGTTATTTTTGAGCAGGAGGATCATTTGATAAACCACTGATTGATGAGGTCTTTCCTTATTGTGTCATTTAGAATTACCTTTGGGAACTGTTAAAGTGGAACTATTATGTGCATTTCAGGCTAATTTATTTTTATTTCTGAGACCAGAAGGGCTGGGATTGATCGAGTTATTGTCACAAATCGCTTTATTTACTTCAGTCCGACCCTCTCTGTAGGCTGTCAGATCAGCCTGCGGGCAAAACGAGTGGATTGAGACTCTTCCGCATTAAGCCCCGCCTCCCACCACTGCACTACATTGGGAGCGCGCACCGCACCTGCTTTCGCCGTCATTGTAACAGCTCATAAACAGAAGGATTAGGCTAATATGAACTCAATAAAACAAAAACAAAATACAATGTCAACACATAGCATACAGCCCTACATGTTGGAACCTGAATCAGACCCTGAAAACAAAGTGGAAAACACAACCCACAGCAACGAATGCAGCAGGATGTCTCTCTTTGGTAAACTCACCAGCCATCGTTGGAAATAACTTTATCCGACATTTTCCACCCGCCTGATGTATTTGTACATGCCCTTGTTAACCAGTAGAAGGTAACCAATCACCGAACCTTATCCCCCGGGACATCACAAAAACTCTAAAACAACGCGTTTTTCGTCGCCATGGAAACCAAACGGAGAGCGTGCTGAAACTCAAACTCAAACATGCGTTTAGGTGATAAAAACGGTGCCGTTCACATTTCTGATGAGGATTCAACACTGTAACACTGTAGAAAGCTCAGAAAACCTGAAATACCATAATAGCACCCCTTTAATGTATATCTTTGTAATTTTCTTGCAGATAGTGCTGTACAGAGAGGAAGAGGTGTTGGAGTGTGAATGCGATATGGCCATGGTTCACCACCTGTTGTCTCAGATTCCTCAGGATCTGCCGTATGAGACTCTCATCAGCCGAGCAGGAGACCTCTTTGTCCAGTTTCCTCCCTCCGAACTGGCTAGAGAGGCTTCGGCACATGACAGGTACTTAAGTCCTTAGGGTTAACACATGTAAGCACATTACCCTTGTGGACTGTACCTTTTTAAAAAAAAAAAAAAAAAAAAAAAAAAAAAAAAAAGTCTTGAGCCAGCCAAACATAAATGGAAACCGTAGTATAAGCAGTAATATAAGGGAAAGGTAGAATTTGTTCTATTTCCATGATCTTGAAAGCCAATATTTGGTATCAGCACTTTTTTTTTATCGAAGTAGTTTGATAACACTTAAAAATTTCTCTCAAAAATGATACTCACTCCCACATTGAAAGTACAGTATATATTATACCTCTTACCCAAGAGGGTCTTGTTTCAGACACAGTGATCTGTAAAATAAACATACATAGACACACAGTCTATAGGTATAAAGATGGAAACAAAATCCAGTTACAAATTGTTATATAGATGTGATTGCTTGTGTTTCTGTATAAATGATCATCAGTGTGTAGCACAGGGTAGAAATATTAGTAGCACTCCTTAGGCACAGTTCTTCAGGCCTCTTGGAAGCACTTTCCAAAGCCTTTCTTTGGATGTTGACTGGCCATCACGCCATTAAGACCTGATGTCACTTTCAGTCTAGTTCTTGAATCATTTGTAATGCCTCATCCTTTTAGCTCTGTTTTCTTTCTCATAGTGTATTTGGGTTTTAGTGAACAACAAAAGAACAGATGCATCTCTCAGGTCCATGTATCAGGCCTTTCCTGTCATGTCTTAAATACATTTTTTATGCCTGTCAAACTGGGTTGCTTTTGGTATTTTGCATAGATGCGACAAAAAACTAAACAAATATTGTGCTGTTTCTGCAGGCCGTGGATGTGTCGTTAAAAACCTTATTCAAGTCTAATCTATTTTAATGCTTGAATATTCATAGGTAGACATGAATCATAGATCAGCGTTCAGTGGCTTTAAAATTGGTCTGGTAAAAGGGAATGAAAAAGCAGCCAATGTACAAAGGAAACATAGACCTTCACAAGGCATGCCCATAGTTTAAAACCATTTGAAAGACTACAGAAAAGTCTGCCTCCATAGAAGCTACATTTAAAGACATCATGGGTGGCTCAAGACTTTTACAGAGCACTGAATATAGTAGTATTCCTTTTTAAGCTGCTTCTGCTTCTCACCAATTCGTCACTTGCTGGTCTTTCATTAACCCTTGCACTTTCTTTCTCTTGGTCTCTCTTTGTTTCTGTCCTTCACCTCCTAAGCATGGCAACTTCTACCTTTAAGGACTTTGAACTTGCATCGACTCAACAACTACCAGACTCAGTTCTTCGTCGCAGACGGAGACAAAAACAGGCTGCACTGGAGAGCTCAGCAGTGAGCCCAGTCACAGCAGTTGCTCGACCTTCAACAGCGCGGCGGTTTGTCCGACTGGCAGTGATGGGTCTGACGGTGGCTTTAGGGGCCGCAGCTCTTGCTGTGGTCAATACTGCACTGGAGTGGGCCCCCAAGCTGGACTTGTTTCCCTGAACTGCCTTTCAAATGAACACTCCAACTTATCTTTGACTTAAAAAAAAAAAAAGCTGGCGGGTCAGTTTTCCAAGAACCCTTAAGCCAGTAAAAACACTGTTAGTGGAGTTGGTAACACTGTCTGGAAAGTACTCACAGAACTGAACATCTTTAATGCTCCTTTGTTGTCAGAAAAGATGTCTACAAATGTTCTGGTCTGGCCTCGGCCTTTTTATGATTCCTGAAGAGAAGCAGCCGGTGTACCAGCGGCTGGTGCTCTGAAATGAAGGATCCTTCTTGTTCCAGTGAAGAGACAATTCATAAGGACTACTGTGCATAGTGTCATTATTAAAGTTTATTTATATTTCATATTAAGATATATGATGTTATGCTCACAGAGATTTATGCTGAAAGCCTGGTGGAGCCACTACACTTGAAATCGCTGCCAATTTAGAGAGCTGGAAGAATGTATGTATGTGCGTGTGTGTGTGTGTGCGTGTGTGTGTGTGTGTGTGTGTGTGTGTGTGTGTGTGTGTGTGCATGCGTGTGCAGCCCTTTTGTTCTCTTTTGTATCTGATTGAGACCAAATCGAGGATTATTTGAACCCTCTCTTTATAAAATTTACAGTTTCTTACTTTTGAGAAAACTGCACAGCAACGTGACACACAGGCACTTTTAAGATGTTTGTTTTATATTTTTTTGTTTTTTTTTTAAAGTTGTTTTTGTTCCCTTTTAGTTGTTTAAATCAGCCATTAAAGGAAGGAAAAGGATCATTCTCCTATGGACTCAAAGTCTAACATGCCATTGCCTTTGATTATGTATTAATTTATGCCTCATGGAGCTTATCAGCGATTAGAAAATGATGCTATACAATTGGTGTTACCAAACTAAACATATAGTAGCCCAAGCTCGGCTACTATATGTTTATCTTGAAGGTTAAATCCTTTGAGATACTCTATGAGTTCCCACTGTTAGAACATACTTTTTTTTTTCAAGTCTAACAAGTAAAAAGCCAATCAAAATGGTTTAACTGTATATTTCTAAAATAGTTTGGTTGCGCAACCTTGAAAATGTCTGTGTGTCAAACTCCACCGATGACTAGTTTATTTTTTGTCATTTTTTTTTTTTTCCTGGAGTACAAGAGTGATATTGTTGAGAAACATATTCATTCACCCAATGCCTGGTAAGATAAAAAAAATAATTATGTGAGGGACCCAGTTTGCACTGCTTTAGTTTTTCAAAATCACCTTAAAATGACTTAACCGAGTGCTTTGTTCGCTCACTCCTGTTGGAAGGGTGCATCTGTCTGAGAAAAGCACCGGAACCTTCTGGTGACTGCTGTATATTTCAGATTTATATATAACCTAAGCTTGATTGAACAGGTCAGTATATGTAACTGTGTTGAGTGTAAAACGAGCATTCCTACTGAGGTAAAGAAGAACGGAGGAAACAAGGAATTTGGCTTAACAGTAAATACAGAGCAAATATTTCATGAGAAAATGGTGAATTTGGTGTGTCAGATCTGTTGGACCTCGCCTGCTTAACATAAATCTTAACAATTATGATCCTGGAAATGTTGGTCTCATACATTTGATGTCCCAAGTTAACAACAAAAACTTTTCATTTCAGTTTGTCTTCATTGTGATGCCGAGTTGCTGTTTTCACTGTCATTTGAACACTTGACATCCTGTTCTTGTAGCGCAGTTGAAAGATTTGCCCCCCAAGAGGTCACAACTGAAGGTGACCTGGTACCAAGGACACCCTTAGGTTTCAGAAATCACAACTGTTCACCAGTATTATAATGCATTTGCACTCAGAGTGGTATTCGTTAATCTCATTGCACTAAATGATTTGCCTTTTTAAGTTTATTTTATAATGAAACTGTTATACTAATGTTAAGTTGTACAATAGAACGCTAATAAATGAGTGAAATTGGTGACTGTGTTTGAACTTGATATTCAGTTGACATTTTCCTAGAAAGTGTGAAATTCAGCAGAAGTTCAGCTCAAATCAAACTTTATTTCTTGAGCACTTTTCATGCCACGGGCAACACAAAGTGCTTTACAAGATAAAATCAAGTCATAAGGATTAAAACAAACAGTGGATAACAAGGCATTTAAAAATAATAAAAGACACAAGCTCTTTCCACACACACACACACACACACACACATTCCCCGAAAAACATCATTCCCTGAATACTATCTCTTTAACCGAATGCAGTTTAATAAAACAACTAAAACATTGATAAAAATTCTTCTCAAAAGCTACTGCAGTTTGATTCAGGTACTCAAACATAATCTGCTACAGGTTAATAATTTTAGTTTACTCTCCTGGACCAGTCTGTTAAGATTCTGGATGCAGTACATTCCAAGCATGCTCAAATGCCAAACTGGAGTTGAGCTACATAAATCCCTACGTCTTCATATGAGGTGAAGAACTGTCTACAATATAACTGCTTTTTTTTTTATTAGTTTGAATCTAAAGTAGAGGTTTTGCACAGCACAATTACTAGGCATCTTAAAATGCAGCTTTCAAGCACCAGTTAAAGTTTTGGATCATATTTGAACTTTCCCTCGGGGATGAATAAAGTATCTTTGATTTGATATAATTATTTGCTTCCAAAGTGAAGACAAGATTAAAAAAAAAAAAAAGAAAAGAAGAAAACAGGACACACTATTTTTTAATAGTAACATATCCTACACCCCCCACCCCAGAGGACAAAAAACTTAAAATACATTGCATTGTAAAATACATTGTTCCATTGTGCTGTGTACTCCAACGTCATTTAGTGCATCAGAGGAATCTGGTCTCACTATGGAAACATCTCTTTAATGTAAACTCTTTAAAGAATCCTTCACCGCAGTCCATTTCATTAGACTTATAAACAACTTACACTTCCATAACTAATCTACAGATGTCGCTGTTCAATAACAAACTACACCTGGTTACAACTTGGAAAAGAGGGGAAAAAAAAACTTCTCAGTTAAGTTTAGAAAATCATCACTTTGGCTCTAATAAATGTAACACTTCATTTATTCTGATGCTCTAAAACTCATTTATTCAATAATGTGATCATTTAAGACATGAAATTTACTGTTAATTAGTTTTAGCCTGATATTGCATTTCTGTTATAAACGTTTAAAGTATTTCCTTTTTGTTTGCTTGCCCTGAGCAAACTGCATCAGCACGCCGTCACATGAAATCATGATGAAAGCAGTAGCAAAAAGGTCAGTGAGATTACCTGCTTCTTTATCAGAAATATGTATCAATGTTACAGCAAAGCCTTTTTTTTTTTCCACGGTGAAAGTGATATCTTCACCTGTAAACACAGTTGGTACGCTGTCAGTGTTGCAGAAGACATAATGCGACCATGTTAAGGCAAAGGTTAAAGCATCTGATTTGATCTGAACTTCACAAGATTGGATGTTGATGCAGCTGCATCCATTATAAATGTATTAGTGTGCTTGGCTCAGTGGCAGTTGTGGCAGTTGGGGTGACAGAGCTGATTATTGACTCGGCATCTACAGCCACCAGATGTGTCACCAGGTCCCTGCAAAAAAAAAAAAAAAAAAGTCAGATGGATAGCTTCATCACATCGTGCTTTATTTTCATCAACATTTCCCCACAACACAGACTAAATGTGTTTATCTAGCTCGTATCGATCTGCACTTGTATTTACGTTTGGTCCCCATCGAGCTTGTTTGGTAACCCAACAGATTTCTATCCGGCACATCAAACAGCAGATCCAGTCACAGCCATCCTTCTTCTGGACGATGATATCGCAGCGTGGGCATTTCATGGCCTCTCCATTCTGCAACATGCTCTATAGCGAAGCACGGTAAAACAGAGAAACGCTACATAAAAAAATGCACAAATGAACCAGAGACACAAACTGCACTTTATCAGCACTAAAAGGTCTAAATTACAATCTGATTCCAATGAAGTTTGGATGTTGTGCAAAACAAAACTACAAACAGAATAGAATGATTTATCAATCCTTTTTAACCTCTATGTATTTTAATATACTACATAAACAAGATATGTAATGTTCAATCTGATGCTTTATTTTTTGCAAATATTCACTCAAAAGATTCAGAGAATCTGGAGAATCTGCATGTAGGGGGCAAGGCTAAAAGAAAAACACTGACTGACTTTCTATCCCTCATGTTGCACTGCATTAAAAACCCACATCACTGTGAGCTAACAATGTGTGTTACGACATCTATAAGTGCAACTTAAAATGTCCCAATTGGGGTTGTAGCTTATTTAAAAAAGAAAAAAAAACAAAAAAAACTCTTATTTGTCTGTTTGACTGCTTAAGTGTAAAACTATAATAATACTTATGAAGAACAGAAATTCTAAAAGTTATTTTATTAGTGATATGTGTCCTTTACCAACGCTGAGAGTTGATTACCGTCGTCTCAGATAAATTTAAGACTGTAGGCGACCTACCTCAAGCATCTGCTTCGTTTGCTGAGCTGCTTGGTCATTCTCAGCCCGGATGCGCAGGTCATCTTGGTAGTCCTTACAATTCATGTCCTTATGGATGGCCTGAAAACACGAACAACACCCTCGTGTTCGATGCTTCAACTATTGTTCCAAAAGAAATAAAACATTCTACTTAACATATGATGAAGCTACCCGACACAGAATGCAGTTGGTTTCCTTGCAGAGGTCACAGAGGAACTCGTTGACTTCATCCTCGTAGATGCACCAGCCTCTGCAGTTGGGGGTCTGACAGTGGAAGCTGTGCTCAGAGCGGCTCTCAGCGATGCTCAGACTCAACTCCAGGAACCGCTGGTGCTCCTCCTCTGTAAGCAGCTGCAGCAGAAACAGAGAAGCAATGATGTCACAGTTGTTAATGGATGCATAACCTTGTAGTTTTAGATGTTTTTAGATGGTTTCTGATTATTGATCATATCATCACTGAGAACTAACATGCAAGTACACGTCAGCAACATCATGTGTTTAAATACTGTTGGCGCTTTGCATCCTGCCAAATCACTGCTCTGCTATTTCCGTTTGCAAATTATATATGCAGTTATGCCTGATTGAAATTTGACTGAACATAGTGCCATTACTTCTAATATTGATGCTTCAAGCACACTGGATTTATAGTTGTTTTCTTCCGAAATATCATGCCAGATGATGGTGGGAGTCGTTCAGCTATACAGAAAGTACATTATGTATGAACAAATGTAGCCATATAACTTCTCTCTTTTAACTGTTTTTAGGTGTGAATATTTTTATAATTTTTGAAATACTTTGATGGGTCACACACATGCAAGTGAATACATTTCATCGCAAACACTTTTCCCAGCAACGCTTCTTGCTTTTCAAACAAGCAACGCATTGGGCATACTCCAGATCG
Source organism: Telmatherina bonti (assembly GCF_933228915.1). NCBI lineage: Eukaryota > Metazoa > Chordata > Actinopteri > Atheriniformes > Telmatherinidae > Telmatherina > Telmatherina bonti. The sequence continues at coordinate 24,319,934 of NC_136624.1, forward strand.
CTCAACCTGAAGCTCATCATTGTGACGTCACTTTTGATGAATGCCATCATTCACGAAGCAAAGAACAGCATCCGTAAACCAGATGTAGCGCCATGACATTCAACGTTTTTTAAAGTAGTACATGATGCTGACAACTTGTTGTGAGATTAAATCATTTAAGAATATCTATTCAAGGTAAGGTACGATTATTATAAAGGGATAGGTAGTCTATTATGTCACAATTTTAATTGGCTTTTCGTGCCAAATAATTTCCTCAACTTTTTTTTTTTTTTTTTACATTTTACAGTGTGATTTACTGAGGAAAGAGGTTACTGTATCTGTCTTTAAGTCTAAACATAATTTGCAGAATATATCACATTAAGCTTATTTTAATAAAAGCATGTGCCATAATTTTAAATATAACTGTTTACAGATATAAAACTAAACTAATGTGATTTACTGTATTTAACATAATTTTCTTGTTTTACTATAAACGCTACATTGTATTTTGACCATGTGGTCTCGTGCTTACAGCTCTTGCTCTGCTGGTCTCCACTCACCTCTTTGATCTCACGGTCCAGCAACTTGCTGTCACAGTCATCTGGACAGGACACCTCTGCATCTTGACTGTTCACTATTGTCCCTTTTAGACATTCCCTGAAAATGCACAGATAAAAACATTTAAATACACGGAAAGAAAAAGAACAGAATATAAAAATAAAGCAGAAAAATATGGAACAGAATTTCATGGCAATGTGAACAAAGATGAACAAAATTTTAAAAAAAAAAAAAAAAAAAAAAAATTAAACAGACACACACATTGTACACACACACACACACACACACACACACACACACACACACACACATATATATATATATATATATATATATATATATATATATATATATATATATATATTTCTTTTTTTTTTTTTTTTTTTTTAACAAAAGTAGGCAAACACTTGATTACATCTGATGAAGTAACCCAAAAAAAACAAAAAACAAACCCTACACATTACACATTTATCGCTTCAATACCATACAAAGCAAGAATTGCTGACTAGGTGCTGATGACCTGAAGCATCACTACTGTGACGTCTTACACCAGGGTTTCTTTACAGATGATCTGTGTGCATCAGAGGTAATATTGTAGATGTCTGAGTCTGGCTAAGATGATCAACTGAGTCCCATTAATCATTTGATTATCAGAGAAATCCCCAACAAGCAACAGAGAATCCAAATCCTGAGATTTAAATTAAAGAGGCAGCAATATGATTTTTAACTGCTGGTGTGAAAAAAGTGCATTTACAAGCAATTATTTAGAAACCCAAGTACCAAGCTACAGAAGCGTTTTCTCTCAAACCTGCAGAAAGTGTGCAGACACTCTCTGAGCACGATGCCTTCTCCTGGCGGCAGATTAGAGAAGCAAATAGGGCAATCTGTCTCTGTGGTGTTCGCGATAAGGTTCTGGTCTTCTGTTGCTAACAAGTACAGATAGTTCGTCTCACGTTCCTCACGCTGAGCCTTCATCATCGAGTACAAGAGAGGTGCATGCATGACACAGACATTCTAATTAGTAAAAGCAGATAAATTATACTTGTAATTACATAGTAATTAAGTGATTATTTTTCAAACAACAAGAAGTACAACAGATGTGTCCTTTTAACTGACAGGTTGAAAACTGTTCATTTTAGTGAAGTGATCTGTGTTGCAAGTCTACTTCTTTAAAACTTCTACACATTAACTACATATTTCAGGTAGTGTGAGTGTTCAGGATCAGGTTGCATTTACAGCTGATTTTGGATCTGCCCAAATGTCTGATGAACATCACCGTTACCTGTTCATACTGCAACAGGGCCAGCTGCTCGTTCTGCAGTCGTATAATTTCCTCCTGGTCTGGCTGGTAGATGTCCGGCACCTTGTAACCCTCCGGCCTCTCCCCTCCACATATCTCACATCCGGGCCGCGTTGGCTTATTCAAATACGTACACATCGTACAGGCCCAACCCAGCTACGTACATCAACACAAGCATAAATGTTATGTCAGTGCTCATATGCAGCATGCCGAATGACATATTGAGTGGAAAGCAATACAGAATTTACAGTCCTAAAAGCAACAAAACATGCTTTGAAATCAGCTTATTGGTTCTGTATTTGGGGTTGCCTGAGCCAAGTTTGTCCATATTATCATATAATTTTAGCTGAATAAACTGACTTGTCCTGAGCCTCACAGAAATTTACTAAACTGCTGTGATTTCAACCAGTTAAAAGCAACAAAACCTTTTAACCGACAGACTGTATAGCTTTGATATTTATCCACAGTTTGTATTTTGACCACTGAGTAGTTAAACTGGATTTGACATTTAGACAGTTACAGATAAAGATTCAGTTCAGGTCCTCTAATTTTACAAATACAAACTGTACATTTCTAGCAAAGTAATCTCTGAGGCAGGTCTACCATAAACTATCTTTTACAATATAAATGAGTTGATCAGTGGATCAGGAACCATTCTTTATGCTATTCTCCAAAACTGGCTCTTTGAAAAGGGAAGTAATGACTTTAAATACCAAAAATACCCAGAGAGGTCCATTTGTTACCATGTCTCAGATGGCAGATGTTAATGGGAGGAAATAACAGGATCATATATGGATGCTTTTCTGACCTGAGGTTTAGCAACAGGGGGAGGTTTGGTAGCAGTCCGAGGTTTAGGAGGAAGAGGAGGAGGAGTGTCTCCAATCCCTGGAAGGAGAGCCATTTTCTCCACACCATCTCCAGCCAGCCCTCTGGGACAAAGCTGAACGGGCTGGATCAACTCCATGATGCCTACAAATAGGTTCCAGTCAATGAAACGGCAGTACGAAAGGGTGACCTGTTGATTCCACTGGCAATCAAAGCGGGTTAAATGGAGTACAGGATTCACTATTAAACCTTTAACATGCATGTTTTTACAAACCAATACGAGTCTGTATCCAACAGCAAACTTTTACAAATAAAGAAAATGTATGCATTCTTATCGGATTGTTTGTTTTTTGTTTGTTTAAGAGTTGTCCAAAAGTCATTTTTCTATTCCCATCACAGCCCAAAGCCACTGAATTAATCAAGTCAATTTAGGATTAACCTATTATGTTTTATATATTGGTCAAACTGAGTGCTTGGTAAATATGAGAATGTACAAACACAATTGCCAAAAGACTTGTTTGTTTTCAGCTTTTTCCAATACTAAAAAATACTTTTTTGACAAAAATCAATGGACGGACAAGCACTGCAACTGATCGCTGAATTGCAACATGGTTAGCTCTTCCTATGACCTCAGTTTGAGTGGGTTTGTGTTACTGACCCTCCAGACGTTGCTGGTCAAGGTCCAGCTTCTGTTGATGCCGAGTGAAATTAGTTGCATGGGCAGAGAGGATAAACAGGAAAGCCTGATCCCCACTTTTACGGATGCCGTGGCTGTATAACGTCTCCTGGTCTTTAGCTAGACGCTTGCCAATCACCCAGCGCTGCAGCGTTGGGTGGAACCCAAAGTCATGGTTGATCTGTGAACAGAAAACCAAAGGTATCAGAAACACAGAAGCATAAACAAAAAAACAAAAAAAAACCCAAAGATAATGTCACACACACACACACACACACTCATGGTAAAAGAAAATGATTGTATTATTTTGCTGGAACCTTTTCTTTAAGCTGTGCAATGGTCAGGTCAGGTGAAACCACAACAGTGATAGGTATGTAGGCATCTGACTGAGCATCTTCCACTCCAACAATCAATCTGTAAAAAAAAAAAAAAAGTATAATTTTTACTTATTTCACTGAACAATTTTCACATAAATGCCCACACTCTTCTCTTTCTTTTATATTACCATGTTTATTGTTTCCATCCTCGTCCATAAAACGTCAAATATACACAGCATTCAATAAAAATGAGCTTCTGCCAGTGTTTTTGGAAACAAGCCCTATAAATAAGGAAGTAACACATGTAGCCCGTAGTCAAATGTGTCCCACCTGATGGAGTCCTGGGGGTAGACATGGCTGTTGATGCTGACAGACACTGGAACTGAGAGCTCTGACAACTTCTTGCACAGCTGAATGGCTTCTTCACTATTTCCGCTGCTGAGAGCTTCGCTCAAAGACTTGGCAAGCTCCTCTGCTGCAAAGGAAGAAGAGTTTAAATCCCGGCATGTTTGATCAGACGCCCTTTAAATCTCTCAGTATTGATCAGTTCCTTTCTCTCTCATCTCATCTTGTATGCGCAAACCAAACGGGGAGAAATAAGAAAGTTAGAGCCGATTGTGTTCAACCTGACAAGACTGGGAAAGACAAGTTGTTTATGACTGATCGATCCCTCTTTTACAATACTCTAAAATAAATCGGCACCTTACATTGACACGAACGTGTATGAGCAGGACAACAAAAGGATTTCAATTCAGGAAAGGTCGTTTTTAACAAAATCGAAACTGAGTTAAACTCACCCTGTTTCAAATCGGGTCTCGAGGTAACATCTGAGGCCATGATCGCACCTGAAACAACAGGAAGATGTGTGACGCAAACATAGCAGCTGTTATCAAAAGGAGCTATCAGTCAAATGTTTATTTATCCAACCTCTTCTAACTCTTGCTAGAGTTCAGCCCGCATTCAAAAGACGATTCCTCCGTTTTACTTATGTGTTTGTGGTTCTGAAGTCTTCGAAGAAGTTAAATGTCGACCAGCTGACGGCTGCTTTTCTTCTTTGGTTGTGTTTGACGATCATTCACTTTTTTTTTCTTGTCTGACAGGTATGAACGGAAAGTGAAACTGGATCAATATCAGGAAGAGATTATGTGGATCGCAGAGGAATTCATCTGCTCCGCCCCCTTACCAAACTGTCAAGCTTGTTCTTTCCCACCTCTGTTTGACTTCATAATAACCCAACTGTAAAAAGGTATGGCGTATGATATGATTTTAAATTAATCTTAATATAATAATAATAACAACAAGAATAATAATCATAATTATAACTATTACTATAATATAATAATAATAATAGTAATAAAATACATATTTTTAAAAAAAGAAAAAAAAAGTTGCTGCAGTAACTACAAACATCCAGCAGATGGCAGTGCTTTTTAGAAAATGGTCGAGTGGCGCTAACTTGCTCAACTTCCGCTCATATCCAAAACTTTTTAGTTTACATTTTAGGAATCCCAAAACATACAGAACTGTCATGTAGACACACAATGAATAGTCATGCAAACAAAATCATGACAAAAATACACAAAAACGCCAGTATGAGTCCCAAAATGATGACAGAGACACACAATCACCACGAGACTAAATTATCACATTTAAAAAAAAAAAAGACTAAATGATTAGTATGAGCAGTAAATCACCTATGTGCTTCACACAGAAAGTATATACAAATTATACTTTCACAGAAAGCATAGACTATTTGGCCCAGCAACTGTCATATAAATAAAATTATTCCACAAACACACACCACACTCAAAACGCATTTTCTTATGTAGCTACTGTCCTGATAGGTGGGATCTTCAGTTTCTGCCTGTATAGCTGTTCATTCTGCATCATTTTCCCACATTACTTACCATCTCAGAGTTTATAATTCTGTCAGAATGGAACTTATAAGTTAAACTTATTGTGGTTTATGCACAAACTGGGGTAAACTGTTAAAGGTTTTCTTTTTTTTTTTTTTTTAATTTTTTTTTATCAGTTCATAAAGCCAACATGTTGGTCCAAATGCAGGGTGCAGGTAAACGAGCCAATCCCCGCGGCTCCAGCAGGAGGAGCTGGCGGCTCTGTGAAGCAGCGCCGCACAAAGTTGCGGAGCATCTCTGAGTCCCCGCCTGCCTGCCTGCCTGCCTCCACTTGACATCTCACACACCTGCAGCAGCCTGCCTTCCCTCAGCAGCATCACCTTCACTTCACTCCACACCTCTGAGACTTGCACAGTTTGGAGCTTTCCGCCTGACCAAAGTGTGTTTTGAAGCGTTTTAAAATGCTGGCTTGTACAGAGATGATCACTATGTGCCTGCAGTCGGCCAAACAGAAGCATCTTCGGGCTCAGCAGCAGCAACAACCCCTAAACATCACCGGACAGGGGCTTCCTATCTTTCACGATGTGAGTCGATCGGTTCCCTTCCTCTTTCATCAATATGAAATGTGATATTTCTTGCACCGTTTATTATGGCGTCAGCTGCGTCTGTTAATCCCAGAAGCAACTCAGCATCTTTCTGGATTAAATCTTGCAGATATGTTTGATGCAGGATGCAGTTATGGAGGTATCTTTGCTCAGTCTGCGAATTTAACACATTTACTCTTTCTTTTAGCCCACTTTTAGCAAACATTTTGTGAGTAGCCTACAGACAGCAGGGTTTTATCCCGTGCTTTGCTCAGATTTGTGCGTATGCGTGTGTGCGTGCATGCAAGAGAAAAGTAGAAGAGCTGCAGCTGCTGCCTCTGCATGATAAATTAAGCTCTCAGTCGGACAGGTTTAGGGACTGCTGGGGGTTCTCTTTTGACACACACAGAAACACTTCTGGGCTTTGTGCAAACTGTCTTTCACACACACACACACACACACACACACACACACACACACACACACACACACACACACATGCAGATATAAGTGCGCAAAAACAGGCTTCTGTTTTCTAAAGATGATCATAGTAACAGATTAAACATAATCACAAAAAGGTTTGTGTCATCTGTTTTAATGCCCCCCCCCCCCCCCCCCCCCCCCAAAAAAAAAAAAAAAAAAACTACACAATTACCTGAAATGCTTAAACAAATAAACACTTGCTGCCAGATAAACCTTTAACGCTGCCATAGAAACCCATCTTGTTTGAAGTTTGTTGGCCAATGATGTTTCCAGATCTGAAACCTCACTATGTGACAGCTCTATGTCTGATCTGTCACTAAATGCAGTGTCCCAGACAGCTGTTTTCCTCCCCAAAAACAGGAAGTTGCTTTTGCACACATGTAAATCCCTGAATTGGGTTTTTATTTATTAAGGTCTTCCTCAGTCTGCAGTCTTTTGGGTTTTTCTGTTCATAGAGCATGAAAATACTAACGGACCCAAACTGCTTGATGTGTCCCTGCTCACAACATTACACTTAAATTGTCCAAATAAACGGCCTGTGGGGTGATTAGTATCTATGCTGCCTGTAAGCGAGCCACGGGCAGGTTGTCTTGGCTTAGATTTGACATCTTTCTCTGTTCATTATCTTTCTGTCTTTATTTCCTTACTCGTTCATTCTTATTTCCACATTCCAGAGCTAGCTTGATGAAGGATAACTGTGTGGAGACTAGAAGTGTTTCTGCTTCTTGTCCAGTTGCTTTGCAGGAATAGATGACAGATTTTTCACTTGAGAATTTCAGGGTTTTTTTTCAAAGCAGATTGGACCATATTATTCTGTTGTGGCAAAGAGACAGAGAGAGAGAGAGAGGGAGGGAGCGAGAGAGAGAGGAATTTTGTGGACCTAGAATAAAGGACAGCAATGACTAAAATATTATCATAATGCTTAACTAGCTTTACTTTACTGATGAAAACCAGAGATAAACAGACAAAAAAAGTATTAAAATTATTGATCGGTGCACAAAACTACATGATGAATTTCACAAACCTTTGACTTGTGATGTAAATTTGCTTAAATATAATTTAGGAAAAGGATGCTCCTTAGATAACTGCATCCAGCAAGTCTTGAGGCTACAGCAGCTCAAAGCTAAACATGTCCCACTTACTGTGGACAATTTGTCATACTGGGAATCCTTCCCTGCTGTCTTTTAATTTACATTGCTGGTCCATTGAACTGATGCCTCTGTTTCATGAATCCATTTTGTAAGGTTTGATAAATTTCCCAGCACGTTCCCTCATATTTTCCCAGTTTGTCTCTCGTATATCCTTCGCTGTCTTTCTGATCTTCAGCGTTTGGTAAATCTTAAATTGAAGAGCATGGAACGAATCAGCATTCATCTGTTGCTCTGACTTCATCATTGTCCAAGCTGTGCACAAAGCAGCGTGTCAACAGAGCCTGAGAGAAACAACTATCTTAATACCTGCCACCATGACATCAGACCAGCAGCGCTCTGGGAAGCAGGTCTGACCTTTTTCGGTCTTGCTGTAAATGATGCATTATCGTCTCCTGACACAGGAGAGCCCAAAGACACAGCCGAACAGCAAACAAGTTTAATGCTACCTGCTCTCCATTGAATCAGGAAGGAGTGAGGAGTGTTTGTTTGCTGCATGATGCCCGAGGCAAAAAAAAAAAAAAAAAAAAAGAAGATTGAGCTGCTATATGGAAAAGAGAAGATTTACTGTAAAAGCTTGAAGCAGGTACATGAATGTGATATTCATGTTTTAAATAAAGATGGATCCCTGTTCTTGTCTGTCATGCTAGTGAAAACAGCATGTAACTTTCACCAAATACCAGACAACAACTGCAGCTCTACAGTCACCTTCACGTTCTGACAGGTGAATCAAAAGTAGAGGACTGGGTGTGTTGTGAAGTGGTTAAAATGACCAGACTCTTGTTATAGGTCAGGAAGGAAGCAGCAGAGAAGCAGACATTGACAGACTGAAGGCACAGACACAGACCTTGAGCTTGTTGACCTATAGAGAATGAATGTGAGGGCAGATTCTGCAGATATTAATAACCTGCAGGTCAACGCTGGCAAACATGTCAGCTGTGACCGCTACCTAGGATTTAATAGAAGTCAGATTGAGATTTAAATACTGCTGGAATAACTAAGCAGTAGACGTAGGATTGGGAAACTGAGGTTGAAATTGCAAATTGAAAATTATGGTGAGAAAAGATGTGTAATAATATAATAACAAAACCAACGACAAAAAGGAAAACCTGAGAAATAAAGAGACATAGTGCTGAGTGTACGACTAAACTTAAGAATACGACACAGCCAGAAGTGCTTTCTCTCAAAGCTGACTACCCAGCAGCTGACTAATACCCTTTATATGGTCAACCATGAACCATACTGTATGTTTAGTTAAAGTCAGCCAATAAATGTCTTCCCCAGTCCTGGTGATTCATCCAAACTGTGGCTGTTACGTTGATTTCTACTGATGTGTGTCAAACAACTTTATTTTCTTCAGCCTTGAAAAAAGCCTCTTATTGAGCTGCTGCTATTGGTTACTGAATATTTAATCCTCTGAAAAGAGGAACACTTGAAGTGTTTTTAAGACTGGAAAACAAAGAGAACAATAATCCATGAAAAATCTGACTAGTTTGCCTAACAAAAGCAAATCCAAATATTTTCTCATTTCTCACTTGATAGCATGTTTAAAATGCATCCAGATGTAACCCGGGTTTCCTAAAGATAAATGAACATTCTTTTGGGTCAATAACAACACAGAGCCACTCAACAAGACCTTTAAGAGGAAAACTGAGGTTTTTTATTACATGGCAGATTTAAGTAAAATTAAATTTTCCTCTTTGAAAATCCTTCCAATCATAAAATATACTAACGTCTTGTATTATCTCCTGTTAATTATAAGCTATCTGATGCACCTCTGCATCTGCCATTGGGATCAGAATAAATGACAAGAATAGTCTTGTCTGTATTTGGTGCAACACTGTTAGAATGAAAAGTTTTCATGATGATTGAATCAAAAAATCATCCAGGTTTTCTAGCTGCACTGCAACAGTCGCTATAGAGACCAGCTGGATTTAGGCATGAACGCACCGCGCATGTCAGTATTTTGACATGATTGACAGTTTCTTTCCCTTCAATGTACATGTGATGCAGTTCAGTCAGATGTAGAAGAGCTGTCCTGGAGATGAGGAAACAAGCTACCTCTTTTTTTTCAAAATGGTCTCTAACTGAGGTCTGATCAGATCTGGTCCAAAACCAGTTCAGCATCGTTGGATTGTGGTTTTAAGCTTCTTAGGACTTTCTCATGATAGTCAACTGCACAATGTAGCTGTAGATTTCTGTGGAAACATGTAAAAGCCCTTTTAGCATGGTTGGCACCAGTAGTATGTTGGCTAACTTTACTATTGTCATGGAAACACAGTGCAGAGAAGTGCATATCTGTGAAATTAAATCCAGGCAATGTTGCTACTCAGTCTATCATTGCAAACCAGGAACCCATGCTTTCCAGTCCACATCAGTGTGTTTCAGTCAGCCACAGTGAATTTATCCACTAAAAAAAGATGTTCAGCATCAGTGCTCAAAAACATACAGCAGTTGCAAATGTCTGTACCATACTCACTCACCTGGGGGAAGGAGAACACTTGATTTGCTTCAAGTAATGTCGTCTTCATCGTTGGATAAAGTTTCCATTTATTAAAGAACTTTGTGACATTAAGTGAAGTGGTGTACAACCAAAACTGGATGATGCAAAGTATTAAATAATGGAAATACCACTTTTTGCAACACATGATAGGAACTATGCAATCCCTCTACCATCCAATTATAATCCCACTCTGCGCATCATCTGTGACTGCATCTAATGAACCGCACTGCACTCTGTAACCCATGGTGATGATAGGGTTAGAAACCTGAAAAACGGGGAAAAAAAAGAGGCTTTTACAATGGCATCTGGCTGCAGACAATGTGGCTTGTTATTGTAGGAAAGCATTTGTGTGAATTGTAACCCGAATGGCTTCATTTATTATATGTGTAACACTTGACGAGAAGCCTTGTATAACCTCACACCAGAGGTGTCATTTAGCCTACACGGAAATTGTCTGTTGAATTTCATAATAGCAACAATCATAAAATAAAATCCTATTAAACATTTAGCCTTAACCAGAACATAATTAATGTAGTAGTTGTATTTAAAAAAACAAACAAAAAAAAACAGCTTCTCTGGTTGAGAAGAATGGGAGCTGTTTTCATGACAGCTACCTGCAGCATAATGACAGTCTAACCTCTTGCTGCACAGTGGCCTTGCGCTGCCTCTGAAATTGCTATTTACACCAGAAGTGATAATTGTTGAACCTATTTTCAGAATGACTCTCATTATCGCTGAGCATTCAACCAAACATGACTCACACATTGCAACGGCTCATGTAAATGTCCTTGCTGTTATTTCTCATCGCAAACAGACAAATGTGACGCAGACATCAAACGTCCTGTTGTTGTTTTTCTTTTTTGTTTGTTTGTTTTTTACAGCCTTTATTGTTATTAATTTGCACCCCATTGCAGGTACAAATAATAACTGTATCCCCTCCCTTTTGCAGATTTTCCGCAGAGCAGACAAAAACGGTGAGTAAACAGAACATAATATGTCTGTGGGTTGAATTCTCACATGAAGGAAAAGTCATTTGCATGAATGATTTGTGGAGACTTTCTTTTCATTCTAATGTTTAAATGTTTGTTTTCACCAATTAATCAAGTATGAGGATGCTAAGCTTTTGGATTATGGCTCAGAAGAACTTTATGAAACATAAAGTGACTCTCCAGTGGTGCGAGGTGTCAGTATAGACTCGGTGCTGCTAACAGATGAGTCCAAGTCAGGTTAATGCAAAAAGTCCATCTTTTCTGAATCAATAAAAAAATAAAAAGAATCTCCAAGCAGATAATTGGGAAGGACCCTCGGGTTTTCAGATTTTCTCTTAACATGGCCACATGGCAAGTACTTACACACAAGCAAAAAGTCTTTCTTTTCTCTATTTTTTTTTAAATAGACGTTGTATCCTGCAGTCATTGTAATTTCAATTTCTCTCAGTAACCCATGGAAGCTTTTTTTTTTTTTTACTGCTGACAGTAAAGTCATACTGGGAATTGATTTGAAAATAAAATTACTTTCGCTGTCATCAGTTCTTCAAACAGTCTAACACATGAGCAATGTTCACCAGAGCAATGGTTTGATCTAAAGCAGTAAGTTATACAGAACAGCTCATTTTAGTTGGATAAGTAATGAACTTTTTTTAAAGTATTTATTTTGAGCTGATATTATATGCACATAGTTGAATGAACAGTTTTCTTAAAAAGTTTTTTAATCTGAAACTTTGTATATTTTGTATACTTTGTGTCAAAATGAGAAAAAAATATGCTTGTTTGTTCTGGTAAACAGCAAAAGTGTCTGTTTCCTCTGTTGCAAATGATGTAAAAGCTTTCCATCACAGATAAGTAAAGACGACCATAAATTTGACATAAACGGACTTACAGAAGCATTCCTTTAGCAGGCTGAGGCCTGTCATCCTCTACTGTAATGGTAATAGGCCCTTCAGATCCTACAGGGAGGATAATTTCAGCAAATGATGCGCCTGCATTTTAACCTTTACTGACAAGTCTACAAGTGCAACACAGCCGTCTTTGAAATAACCTTCCTCCATCCTCTGCTGTTGCTGTGCATTAAAATGGCTTTTTTTATTCACTTCTAATGAGTAACAAAATAAGGTGCCAAAACAAATCAAGATGAAGTGCAGCCTTAATCACAGGACATTGTTTCGTTCATACTTCACAGTTTCTGAAATAATGTCTAAACAACAATTACTTCTCAACAGATCTTTAAGAGTCTATGAGATGAGTTTTGTTATGATGAAATGTTCTGTTTTTTTCTTGGCAGAAACTCACTTTTAGATTTTATTATAATGAGCTCAGCTTGGATGACTACCATCACCTAAACAGTAGTAGAGATGAAGGTGGTGGTGATGTTGGGGGGGGGTTATTAAAAGGAAAGCAGAAAGAAAATGTTCTGTCCTACATTCACTGCTCTTTATTTCTCAGTAATGAATCCTGCTGGGATTAGGCTGATTTTATATTATAAAAGAAAATGAAAATGACATTTTCATATTGTGCTGAATATTATGTCAAGGATTTTATTAAAACAATATCTCTGTTTGACATTAATTCTGTTCATTGTGTACATTTCCTTTTCCTTCTGTTGACTCGCAGGATGAAAAAGATTATGTAGGGTTAACAAAAACAAACCAAATCACTTCATAGAAGGACTTTTACTTTCCACCATAACTCTTGAGTCACTGATTTTATTATCAACCAGATGTTATTTTTCAGGTTTTATTCAGTGTGCCATCACCATGTTTGAGTAATAGTAGAGAAGTAAAAAGGCTGTGAAAAACCTTAATTCATTTGTTGTATGGAGATCTTAAGGGTTGATATCATGTCATCGGTGTCTTTGAACACAGATTGCGTTTTTACAGCATTCGCCATGTTACAGCCATGGTGAAACTTCTCGAACATTCTGTTGATTATAATAGGTTACATTTGTCCATCTAACTAATGAAAAATATGAAAATAAAATCAAAAAAGGTGCTTTTATTTTCTCGAGGACTGACAGAAAATAGATTGGATGCAATTCTTACTAACATGTAATTCCAAATTTTTGTGTCGTTCTCCTTTTTTTTGTCATTGTTGTCAGAAATCAGCAAGTCAAAATTCCAATTTGCCATAAATGCAACATAAAACAGGACTTACTGCCTGTTTTCATTCGTGGGACCAAATGAATTCTTATTCAGCTCTTCATCTGTAAGATGTTATATTTTCTTGACCACTAAACTAAACCGTGATGAAACAATCAAGATTTTGCTTCCCTGTATTTTTGGATATCTTCTTCTGTAATGTAGATGTATTATATTGCCACACGCTATGTGCTGCATAGTGCACATACTGCAAAACATTTTGAGGCCAAATTGTTACTTTTCTTTTTTAAAAAAAAATCTGCTTATTTATTTAAGTGGAACAGCAACCATGTGTATGAAATCCAAGGATCAATAAATTGAATGTATCACAGCTTAGCTGAACATTTTGAAACCAGTAAATATGTCCAGCTCAAATATGCTCTCCAGTTTAACAGCAAATAAGCAGTGTGACGTTACTGGAAAATGTTACATTTTCTGTGCAGATATTTACATCTGCTTTATTCAACAGACTTCAGTGTGATAGTGAAAGAGGGGATTTCCTGCCTTTTCCTTTGCTTTTAATGAAGCTTTCTCTGTACTGACATGCTCCAATGAGAAGAGGAAAGTAGTTGGCTATTAAACTAAGTGAAATGGAGAATCTGGAAGACATGGGATAGTTGCACTAAAAGCAGCAGATAGGTATGAGGACATGGAAAATAAAAAGCAGCTTCAGATGACTGCACAGATGGACTTGCAGCGCACATTCTAGACAGAGCATAGATTCTAAGAATACCAGAATCAGTAATAGCATGGGCACACCACACTGGGATGTAACCATGAAGAAAGTAGACCCAGCTTTCTTCATAATACTGGTTTCTACTGAAGCTGCAATGCATTTGTGGGGAATTTATAAACCACTCAGGAGAGTCTGCATTGGGACTAACCTTTGGAGAGATATGAGTGCGGCCTACTTTATGCTCTACTTTGCAGGACATCCTCACTTTCTCATGTGGTTGCTGTTTATTTCAAATCTTGGTAGAACTTTGTTTAAAGAGATCTCTTTTTTTTTTTACCAGTTAAATAGAGGAATCAACATGTGAGCAGTGTTTGAGAACCAGCGTTCTTCATCAGCTTCAAACTTCCTTCGAAAGTTCATTCATGATGACATTCTGCTTAAGTGTTAATGCATACTCCAATGATTTAAAGCACTTCTCTTCTTCTGTTGCGATGGAATTTCTTCAGAACCAATGGGGGTTCTTTGATTTTGGTTCATTTTAAAGGTGGATAACTCATTAATGTGATGTGGCCAGCTTCTGCCATATCTGTGCTCAACACACTGCGATTTATGAGACTGGCTGTCAAAAAATTGGCTAACAGGTGTGGTATAATTTTTTTTTCCTTTTTTTTTGTTTTTGTTTCAGATACGAGATCTACTAAGCGAGCTCTTGTGTCATTGGGCCAGGCATAAATAATTTATTCATTTAAAAGCATTAGCTTTCATTTTAGATGTGAGTCTTTCCAGTGGAATGATGCAATCGTTGCTCTCACAAGACTAGAGGATGAGTATCAGTTATATTTCAGTGCACATATTACTCAAATATGGACAAAACAAACAACATATTACCTGTGCTTGTGTTTAATACAAAATTCAGATCCTTGTATTAGGATTTGAGTTTATATGATTCAAAATCTATTTTATTGAAGTAATCCATTAAATTCACAATCTAACCAAATCATGTGACCAAATGGGTTTGTGTTTTATACCCATAACCTTGGGTCAGACTTGACGGTGTCACAGTTTATAAATTACGTTTGTAAAATGACTGCTTGTGCATCACATTGAGCATGCAGACATGGTGAACTTAAACCAAACATGGTAAGCTGTACTGAGTCTAGACAGGTAGCAACACATCTACACCTGAACTCCCTCCAGCAGCTTGTAAAGATTTAAATTATTACTGCTGTTTTGCATCAAATTGATTTTTCGCTTCTGTGCACTTATTGCTGTAAGCTAGTTTTTATTTTAGACATGATTTTTACCATCGTTATTCACTAAGAAACCTAAGGATGTACATGTAGCCAGATTCCCACAATATAAAGGTCAAATGTGCACATTTTAATTTTGCGGTTAAATACGCTCCATAACGGCTTCCTTAGTTGTTCGTCTCCAAAAAGTGGCGGGCAGGAAGTTCAACTCATAAGCTTTTCACATCGGAACAGATGTATCTTCATTGAAAAGTTACTGACATCTAGTGACAAAGTTTGGCAGAGAAATTACTTAAAAAATCAAGCACAGCTGTGACTGGACGGCGACTATTAAACGAAGATGGTACTGCAGTCAAACAGAGTTATTTTCCATTTAAAAATGGTGACACAAATATGACTGTTGCTTTTGTATGAGGACCCTGGCGGGTATATAAACAGCTTATTCTTAGATCTTAGATTCTTAGCTTGATCTTAGATTGTTAGGTCACAATATTAAACTTTCAAACTCGATACCAATACTAAAGATAATACCTGATGCTTAACTCTATTTATTCTTTTATTTATAAATCAGTCAAAACACCATAAAAATAACATCACAGCACATACAATACAATGAAAAATGTTGCTACATTAACACTGAAATAAAAGTATTATTTTAAAGCTCTGTTTGCTTTTGCAACTACAATTTTCTCAAACTTCTCACTTAAGTGTAAAACATACTAAATTAAAACAAAACCCAACCACTACATAGTGCACCTGTTAATTTAAGTGTCCTTCTTCACAATTCTTGAGAACAGGTGAAGTAAATACTGTACAGGAAACAAACTAATTAAAATGATTGACATCTAAATATAACATTTTCTAATTCAAGTGTTGAAGTATGAGGAAAAAGTCCACATAACGTATCAGACAGGAATCTGGACGATTTAAATATACTCTGTCATACTATTGTGTGTCTGCAGATTTCCATTTTTACTGGGTGGGTGGTGTTGGACTATAAGAGCCACATAATGATGGTCAGATATAAATGACTAAGTTACTGGTGACCTGTCCAAGGTGTTCCCTGCCTCTTGCCCAGTGATTGCTGGGATAAGCCCCAGCTTCCCACGACCCTTAACTGGAATAAGCGGTTAAGAAGATGGATGGAGGCTGCCTTCTCCAGTGCCGCTTCAAATCACATCATAAATGATGAACATGGTTTAGAATAACATTTAACTTAACAAGAATGCCTCCGTGGAGAAAGTGTTGCATTATTTCTTCATCCTCATTCCCATTTCTGCTTTCCCCAGAACTGTCTAAAGAGAATAAAATGACAGATATCATGATATACAAACTGGTAATAGTATAAATGAAGACAGACATAACATCCTTACAAAACCTGACTGCTTACCTGATAAGCTAAAGTGGAGACTTATGGTGAATTTATTTTTTTTTAGATTAATTAAGTAGTTAATATAGTATTAATGCAAATGTGCAAATCAACAAGATCAGCTGAGATTCTGACATGAAGACATGCCAAAAATCCCAAATATCAAATGTGATTCAAGTCAGGGATTTTAAAATATAGACACCAAAGCTTATGTATGTGTGAGATTATCCATATTTGTGGTAAAAACACACAACCTAGAACTGTCAGTGCCTGTGGTCATTATTAGCCCGTTAGATGGAAGCGTGTCATGTTGGACAATCATGCTGTCTAGTTTGGGACTCTTTCCCAGGCCTTTCAGGAGTGACACAGAGGATTTTTTAGTCTTTTAAATCCATAAGCTATTGCACTAATGGCATGACATCAAAAGAAAATAGGGCATAAAAGGTAATGCCAAGTTAAACAATAAATTTAGAAAGGAGTGCACTGATGAATACTTCATGATAAACCTGTTTGGACTTTACTAGGAGTATAGCATAAAGGGTTCTTCTTCTTCTGGGGAAAAAAAAAACATGTCATGTCTATAAGCAATTTTTTTCTGTTTAGACAGAGAATAAAGCAGAGTGAAGTGTTTGTTAACTCTGTGAACCCATTAAAAAATTCCTAACATTTTGTACAAACTTTTTACAGTTAAATGATGTTCATTTTCTGCATACAGAAGACAGAGCTTTGCCAATTTTTCCTTTGCAAGGTGTTTTGATAGATTTTGGCTGCGGTGCTGTTTCAATTTTGTACTTCTTGAAGAAAAGAACCTTTTTTGTCTCAATCATGACCTGCATTCAAAGTTTTGCTTTAATGGGTTTTCACTCTGTAAAGGAGATACACACACACACACACACACACACACACACACACACACACACACACACACAACACACACAGTCTCTTGTTTTATCAGCTACATCTGCAGTTAGACCATGGATAGCTTTTAAGCTGCAAATGCAGTTTTAGATACTGTGTGTCATGTGCTAAAATTGTTAATATTCCCAATCTGACAGTTGCTATGTGATTGACAAAACCATGTACAACTCATGCTGTGATTCCTCAGTCATACCATTCCTCTGTGTTTTGATCATGTTTTTAGCAATAAACATAAAAAGCCATTGCTTGTATGGTCAGTTTTCCCTGGTTTGTTATGAAGTAACTGTTACTGACGCTATACTGGTGATGCTTTCAGTAACAAATTGAAAACTGGAAATTCAAACACCCAACTGGTAGAAAGCGGAAAGTCTATTAGTGGTAAGATTTCCTTGCTGGGATATAAAACATTAAACAAAGTACTGGTAGAACACTGTAGGCTCATTTATTTCTTATGATAAGTGAAGCATATAACTAATTTGAGGTTTATTACAAAGTAAAAGCAAGAGCAAAAGTGCTTCCATTTCTGATGTGCAACAAACAAACCATTACGTGAAGTTAGGGTCAGGCAAAGAGGCTGGATAATTTTGACATTTTGCAAAACTGAAAGGTTCACTGAATTACACATCAAATGCTGAGAGTGTGTTTTGCCTGGGTTGAATTGATGGTCTTCAGACCCCCAAATGAATGTTTTCAAGCAGAGAAAAAAGTCATTTTTCCACAATATGTACCCTTTAAGTGAATATGGAAAGAAATGGAAAGAAGAGAAGATAATGCTCCAACATGGTGAAGGGAATGTGTTTTCATGGTCAGATTACACATTCTGGTTAAAGGTAATGACAAGAAGTGTCTCTAATCGCACAAAACGTCCTCATACGTGCCGTTCAGCTTTGCTAACTCATTTTGCTCGTTATTATATTAAACCACGTTTACACAGTCTTTTTTATAAATGAGGCCAGCTGTGTCCCTGCAATCTGGCGATATCAATCTGTAAATACATTTCCATTACATCACATTAGGGAGGTGTTGCAAGAGCAAAATCCAACTTATATGAATTAAAATTTTATTTAAAGATACCTGACAAGTTAAACTGCTAAAATGTTTTTTTTTTTTTTTTTGTCTTGTCCAGTATTTAACCAAGCAGACTGATGTTCTGGATGCTGTGTTCTGCTGAGCAAATTTATTTTGCCAAGGGGAACTTTTATAGATGTAATAATCCCCTTGTATTTCTTGATTCTTATTTTATTTTCCTATTTGTTTTGGATAAAAAATGTTTTTTAATGCAGTGATTCCCTCACATGCAGTAAAGATACACCGATCACACACACCATCAAAACCAATAAAAGATAAAGTGAGACTCATTGTTCATCTTGTTGCATGTCTGGGAAAACCTGCATTCTGGCTTTGGAATGGATGCTTGACACTTGCCATCTAACTAAATAATTGCAGATCAGTCACACTCCGAAATGGCAATTACGCTCCCCTTACAGTAGCATCCTTACCCAACAGGACACAGTGAACTCTGCACAAATTGCTTTGGAAAAGCTTAAGGGACACAACAAAGGGTCCAGATTTCAGTCTGATGGGGTCTCTTGGTATCTGTGGAAAGCACGTCAATACACAAAGATCACATCCTTTAACCCGCAGGTCAAAGATAATGTGCTGGTTACAGAAGCTTGCTCAGATGGTTTTAGTTAATATCTCGCCCTGTCGGAGCTCTTTTGGCGATTTGACTTGAACCTCGACAGGTGGTCATGCACTTGGTCTATATAAGGTAGTAATTGGCTCCAACTTTGCATTTAATAACAAAAGACAAGGCTAAAGGCAGCTGGCTTTGTTAACTTTCATTCGCTGTTTTTATGTCTTGGATTGATTCTCGTCTTACTTTACATCACTCACCTGAATGATATGTTCTTTCACCGGTTTACTTTTCAGTAGCATACTTATGTGCATAAATGTGTTGTTGTATTTCATACCAAAATTTCACTGTATGCAATGCAGCTGGCCTGTTTTTTTTTTTTTTAAAGCTTTTACCTGTTTTATCGGCTTTAGTTTGGAATAATTGGTCATTTGGACAACACCGTTACATTAACAGTACTGTTGATTAACACACCCTCTCTCTGGGGGCAGAATAATTATGTGTGGGTGCAGTAATGAGTATTTTTGTTTGTTTCAGCCAGACTCTCTTTACCAAAGCTGATCTGCTGGTCTGATAAAGTAACTTCAGACTCATAGTCTTTTGTGTGCCTTCAGATCTGTGTTCTGTTTGATCAATAATCATTTGGTTTGTTCTTCTCTCACACTGACTGAGTACTTTTATCTTCTCAGTATTCTACCGAGTGCCTGAGTGTCTGTCATAGCTCAGACATGTTCATTGTAAATGCAGTCTATTTTTTTATCTGTACTCTGTCATAACAATGAAACTGTCTCACAGTTTCTCTCTGGCAGGATAAGCACTGACCCGCCTGCATCATCTGCACAAGCAGACAAATTGATTGCGTGCTCACGAAGTAGCCCTTCTTCAACTATGACAATCAAGCGATTTGTCTTCAGCTATTGATTTTTCTGTACATTGTCACACACTAAATGATTCTGAGCACAATGTGCAGAAAGTCTGTAGTTTTGCCTCCTCCATATAAATCATCTGATTTTTCCATTTTTAATGATTCACAAAGACATATTGTGTTAAATCAGACATTAAATTCAAATGAAAATACTTTCCCCAGAGGGAAATAGTAGGGTTACAGTAGTTTCCATCCTTATTTTTAGTTAGATATAATTATTCATTGATTGAGAATCAATGTCAGCCTGACGACTGCTGGCAGTAATGATCTTCTGTACTTTTCTACCTTGCGGTGTACTTCTGTGTAGCTGCTGTACTTACTGTGTTGTGTAGAGAATGTGAAGAATTTGAAGAATTGTCCATTCTGTTCAGCAGCTTGTGCAGCACTCTTCTCTGTATATTCAGCTCCAGAGTTATCATCAGAACTTGCCTTCCTGATCAGTTTGTTCAGTCTCTTTAAGTCTTTGGCTCTGATACTTTTGGCTCAACAAATGGCTGCAAAGCTGATTGCAGACTGATTGAAGATTTGCACCATTTTGTTGCAGACACCGGATGGTCGTAGCTGCCTTCAGAAGTAGAGTCTGCTTTGTCTTTTCTTCTAGATGCTAGTATGTTGCATTCCCAGTCTAGTCTGATGTCCAGTTGAACGGCAAGGTATTTATTTTCCTCCACTACCTCCACTTCTACTCCTGGGATGTAAACAGTGGCTCCTGTTCCTACTGAAATCCATAATCATCTGTTTAGTTTGATAAGGTCATTTTTACTGTACAATCTCACAAACTGCTTGACATTCTCTGTATTGAGCTTCTTGCTCATCACTGATACACCCCACAACTGCAGTTATCTGAAGATGGCTGCATGACACTGTATGTCATGTATGACACTACAAGTACTAAGACAAGTACTCCTGTGCTGCTGACCACTGTCTAAGACACACAACCTTTGATAAACCACTGTCTGTTTGTTAGGAAATCATAAATCCAATGGTTTTGGAGGTATCAATCTGGGTTAACTTCTCACTTGAAAAAAAAAAATCCTTAAAATGTTATTGTCCTCAAACCCAAACTGATTACCATGAGTAATGGACCCTGAATGATGACAACAGATTTTTAGCTTTGCAAAGCTGAGAAATAATGAGAAAAGGAGGAAACAAGGACAGGACCCAAGCTGAAACAGAAACAATGCACAGAATTTGTATCTGTGCAGCTGTAATGATTTACATTTTCTCCGTGTTGCAGATGATGGCAAGTTGTCATTTGACGAGTTTAATGCCTACTTTGCTGATGGGATCCTGACTACCGAGGAACTACAGGAGCTTTTCTACTCCATAGATGGACGGCAGAATAAGTGAGATTTTTTTTTTTTCCTTTTTCTTTTTTTTTTCTAGGACGATAATGCTTTATCCACAAAAATGTTCAGTGTATTTTTTTTTTTTGTTTTTACCAGTTACCAAAAAAGCTAGCAAAAAACACTGAAAAAGACTCAACTTAAAACGAGCCTAACAACCAAACAGTGCATTAATGTCTGTAATACTACCAGGCAGAAAATACTGTGGAAACTCAAGCTGCTTCAAAAAGCCATTCTTCTGAAACCGCAATCAAGGAAATCAGTCTGAGTAGGTGCAGAAATCAGTATAATGCAGTGAACATCTAACTGAGCGCAACCATGGAAGAAAAGAATTTTCTTTGTACAAATAGTGTAAGGGTGCAGTATGTAAGGGTTTAGGTTTTTGCCTTTATTTGAAGCCTTTGTTTCCATTTTCCTTGGTATATTAAAGATTTGTATTCATGAGACATTGTTGCAGCTTTGCCCCCTTCACACATCTTCACTGCACTGGGAATCACTGGGATGCACAAGGTGCTTGTCAAGCGTCAGGACCCCAGAGGAAATTTGAAAGAAAGAAAGAAGCAAACAAACAAATAAAACAAACAATCAAACAAATGAAATAAATGAAACAAACAGACAAAGAAAGAGATCCTGGGATGCAGTGGTGATTTTAGGTTACTATACTTTCTGGGGCTGTAAGTCATTAATAATTCCTGTATCATTGCGTATTAAACAGAATGTAATCATCTTTTTTTTTTTTCTTCTATCAGATGTCCCCTGTGTGACTTACACTCTAATTGTCACCCTCCAAATTTTAAGGCAGTTTGCATGACATGGGCTCTAAAGTCAAACTAAAGATTGCCTTTGTTATATTTGACAGTATGAATTACATGACATGCTATTTATGAAGTTAGTGCAAAAAAGAGGTTTCTAAAGAGATTAAAAAGGAAAAAAACTTTGTTTTGGGCATGATAATGGTACCTGGCAACAGGGATGACAAGGTATAACTGACAGACAAAATGCACTGGTTGTGTTTTCTTATAGACACAATATCAGATTTATGTTACACAACCTGCTCTACTTTTGATTTGGCCAGGAGAGTGAAAATAGAATGTAAAATGCCATTAAAGCAACAGGAGAATGCTTTTATGTGGTAATGCTGCAGTCTTTGCAAAATTGTGACAGTATAAGAGCAGCTTTTTATCCCCCAGTGCTGTCATTTCTGCCATGACTGGTAAACAAAGATTTGTAGATTTTCAAGGATTAAAAAGGGTAAAAATAAATGCAACCATCACAGTTACATTAACATGCATTTCTGATTAACATCTGTTATTTGCAAAGTAATTGCACTAACTATTTATTTAGTTTACAACAAATTATGGTGTTCTAACAAAATGGATATCTGGTAATTATGGTTTTAATCAAAGTTTTGTGAATTACTTCCTTTGGCTGTAATATCCCAAAAGTTAAGAGATATAAAAAGTTTGAGGCACAAATGAAGTGACATGTCTTTGTATTTGCCTAAGTAACTTTCCTCATTTATCTCCTCTTGTGCTCTGCCCGGCAGTAATCTGGACACTGACAAGCTGTCAGGTTGGTGGGAAAGTGCTTTCTTTGATTTAATGTGTCATAAGACATAAATTTCTATAAAACTTGTGTCAGAGAGATGGCAGCAGGCAGATTTTGCAGGAGTCAAGCAGCTGTTTCAATATTTACAGATTTATCCTGTGCTGAGTGAGGCAGATGCTGGTGCTCTCTTGATGTTTACAGATACGAGAGGCGAATCAAGCTTCTTTTCTTCCCCCAAAAAGCAAATATGCTTGTTTTTCCTTCTTATTTTCAATTCTATTTGATTTTTCTTTGTTTTTTTTGTTTTTTTGTTGTTGTTTTATATTCCTTTTCATTTATTATGTTACCATGTTCGTCAGCCACCAATAGCCCCAGTTACCAGCAACACTGACTTCAATCTGTTGATGAAATCCAGCTCTGATTTATTGACCTCAATTTTATTTTTAAAATAATCTTAAAAAAGCATGAGTGTCAGATGGCCTGAATAAAGTGGAAAAAATGGGGCAGAAGCTGGTAAATACCAGTTATGCCCAGAATAAAACTAATGCATAATTGATTAAATGGGAATGGCATCTTTTCCGTCCTACGTCAAGAG
Organism: Telmatherina bonti; assembly: GCF_933228915.1. Taxonomy (NCBI): domain Eukaryota; kingdom Metazoa; phylum Chordata; class Actinopteri; order Atheriniformes; family Telmatherinidae; genus Telmatherina; species Telmatherina bonti. Next base: position 24,343,559 of record NC_136624.1, read on the forward strand.
ACGTTGACTGTTTTCCACAACAGAAGGCTCCTTTTAACTCAGTTCGAGTTCACTGAACATTTATCATTCACTGTTAGTTTGAAAATGTTTCAGAGTGATGGTGTTATATTTAGTAAGACAACTGAAGAGTTAAAGAGGGTCCATTAACCTCACTATTGACCTTTCGCACTCTTTTACTTAGTTTAAAAAAGGTTTTAATTAAGAATTAAGAACTAATTAAGTGTAATCTGCTTTACTGGTGTAGTTGTAATTTTTTACGTGAATCATGACAAGAAAAAAAAAGGCTTGTTTGTCAGTTCCACAAAACTAATTTGTGACAAAAAAAAAACTCTGCAGGAATCTGCAGTCTATAAATTATTCCTCACGGCTGCTGTCTTAAACGTTACACAGGAGGGAGTGGCCGACTGTTATAACTCTAAGTAATTAAAATGATTAAAATTAGAAGGCACAAGCATTGTGGAGGCCCTCTCCAAAGTTAGTGTCCAGTCCAGTGTGGTTTAAAAGAAAGGAATCAGCATCTTCATCATCATTAAATGGAGTCTTCCTTTGGCCAGGCTGCACTTCTCCAGCAAGTCCCACCCATTTGTCTTTTAGCAGATGAAAGACAAAGACAAGAGGCCATGAAAACACAATGGTTCTCATAGCACCATTTGGATGGTTTAGAGTTTCTAGATGGAGGACATAAGTCCGCATCAGTGTCATCCGACAGTAGATCTTGTCAAGTAAATAATAAATATTAATAAATATTTGATTCTTCATAGTAGTAATTTATTTTCTAGCTTGTCATTGGCTTTGAATTCTAATTTGTTGGCAACATGTAAGACTTTTCCTCCATTTTACCAAGGTGAAAGATTTTTTAAATTGTTTTCACACTGTAGTAACATTTTCTTTTCTTATTTCCAACTAGATTATTTTTCTCAGCACCTTGGCGAGTATCTCAATGTCCTTTCAGCTCTGGAAAGCCTGAATGTTGCAATCTTAAAGGCAATGGATAAAACTAAAGAGGTAAGGTATAAACCCAAGCATAATGTTTCTTTCTATGAAAAACACAAACTGTCTCAACCTATTTGATTTTTTTGGGTGTTTGTCCAAATTCTGTTTACTGTATTGAAACGCATGTTCCGTTGCACATACCCAGAGAAAGTCAGGTGACTGAGCTGCTAATGGCTCAACTTTATTTTTTAATGTTGATTCCTGGCTATGGCAAGAAGCATCAACATGCACAGATGGAGCCAAAGCTGCACCAAGTCTGTCTAAAATGATGAGGTAACAGATGTGGAAAATCAAGCACTAGCTGGAATGCAAAAGCAGCTTTGGAGGAGCACAAAGACACATGGTGCAGCATTGTAATTTATTACTATAATGGATGTGTTTGCACCATTAAACCCATTGTGTATATTTGGTGCAATCAGGTTTTATGTTTGTTTATTTTTGTTTTGAACTGTAAAGACAGATGTCACCTTTGTTTTGTTTGGTAATTTACCACCATCAATACAAAACCAACATATTTTCTTTCTAATAATCATGAATAAAATTTTTTCATTCTTTGTCTCATGTGAGGTGTTAGATCACAGATTTGATTATTTCAGCATTGCAAATTAAAGTCACATTTCTGATAAAGTGCCAACATTAATATATAACCAAAGTGAATTACTCAACTTTCCCGTCTCGCCTTCTGCTCACTGGGGGGAATGTTCTCAGATCTCTGTTTCCTCCTTGTAATTCAGCTCCTCTGGTCCTCCCTGATGCTGAAAACTGCTGCTCCTGCTGCTTCAGATGGACAAAGATACTGATTAGTATTGCAGCTAGTGGTGCCAGATTGCCTGGCACCACTAGCAACCTATCAACATCAGTTTAGGGGCTTTTGGTTGTGCATGGGCCCCACCTTTCATCCATAGATATTTTCCATGGCTAACAAGTATTTCTTTACTTTTACACTGAGAATTAAATTATTTGTACAACTCTCTGTGAGGCACACATGAGCAGTGAACAGCCAGAGGATTTTATTTGGCACAACCTTTTTAAAAAACCTTTATCAAAGATTTAAAGCCCCTTTGTGTAAGAATTACTCTCATGTAGTGGTTCGCTAATTAAATGCAAACAACTGAGAAGTGCTCTGTGGCGTCTCACCCTTTAAGCATGTTATTACTGCTACCGAAGCCATGAGAGTCACAAATGTGAAAACGTAAACATCTTGGACAAGTTGGAATGTCCCGTCAGGTTATGAGGTACAAAATGACACATAATTCTGTTTAGTTATTGATGCAGAGCATTTTAAGCATGGCCTCCATGTATTTAGTACCAAGCTACGGCTAACAGCTAATGTCATCTGATGAAATCGTGTGACTAGAAGGAGGACATCAGCCGCCACGCCCCTTGACAAATCCGCTGAAATAAATTATGAAGCAGGAAGAAAAACTGAAAGAAGCGTACAGTCGCCTACTGGTTTGACTTCTGTGAAGAGTAACTGGCTGAAAACTGTTGAAACTGAGCTTTTCAGCTGTATGCTAACTAGCAAATTAGCATATCTTTCATTCTATAAAGCAAGTAACAGTAAATTATCCAACTCAAACAGGAGGATAAAGTAGTTGCTGTACTCTGCCCTGTTTCTAATTTACCGCCAAAATAAAGTTCACTGTTAGATTAAATTAACCTGCCTGTCTCTCTTCAGCTACACTATGGTGATGCAGCATGTCAGTCTTCTGTTGGGTGCACTACCATCTATATATTCATAAATAACTTGTTGTAAGCAACGACAACGCTTTTATATGGATGAGACTGTGATTAAACTTCTGTAAAATACATATTTATGAAATCAAAATTCAATTTTTGCAAATAAAAAGCCAAATTAATTACACACTGTACCTTTAACCATTTTTTCCTTTTATAAAAAAAAAAAAGTAGACCTATCCACTTCATCCAGATAAATGGTAATTTTCAATTAATATGATAATCCTTCTTACAATTTATCACTTCGCTATGTGTTTTGTAAAAATGATAAAGATATACAACATGAATATTTTCCTCTTGCAGACCTTTGGTACAAACATTAATTTTACTGATTAAAAAAGTAGATGTAATAAAAAATGTTAGATTTTATTAGGCATCGTAATAGAGACATGTCTTTTTTTAAATTTTCTGATAGATATTTCAGTGTTACATACTTATATGACTGTGCAATGTGCCGCATCTTATGACACCTTAAAACATATAACTTAAAAGCATCAGCTGAACTCCAAGTCAGATAAGGGATGAGGATAGATAAATGCATAATGTATAATTACGAATTGACCTCCTGTTTCAACTGAAGTGTGGAAGATGCATCTGTTCCATATTAATTGCAAGTTAGTGGAGCGAAGGAAGTGCAGCCTCTTAACAACTACGAATGCTTTTCATTCTGAATACTGAACTAAAGCATGAGGTCTAATACATCAACCTTTGCAAAGTAGATTCTTCTGAATGCATCACAAGAGCTCATCGGCTCAAACCATTATTTGTCATAGGAGAGAGGATCCAAATTATACAGGTATATATGTTAAAATAAATAAGTTAGAGAACAAATATGTCTTTATCCCAAGAAAAAAAGGGACCCAAACTGTGCTGTATTCCCATATGAATGCTGGTTTGAAGTTTGACTGTGTAATACTGTGTAAAATCATTGTCATTACTTCAAATGTCTCAGTATGTTAGGCAATAGCCTCAGTACTTAATTTGCAACCATTTTTAACAAAATAATGATGTTATTCAATCAATGCTGAAAATATATTTTAAAATTGCCCAAAGGTTTGTTAGAAGGATCAACTTTGAACTGGAGATTTGAATTGTTATGTAACAGAAAACGGCATTGCTTGTTTAATGAGAAAAGCAGATGCATCCTGTTTTAATTAGATCACCTTTCTCCTCTGTTCTGGCTCTTCCTACAATCTCCTGAAGTGGAAAAATCCTTAGAGGATTGTACAGTCAGTAGTTAGCAGCTGTGCTCGTGCTCTGACAATCCCATGGTGCATATTCTGTAGAGACTGCAAGTCACTGTAAATTCTGACAGAGTTCTGCATTGTGACTTCAGTAGCAAATTGCATAAATAAGATTCCTTCAAGAATAACATTCTTGGGACTCAGACAGCAATTATGTATTGTGCTCAACTTCTTTCACCTTGAAATTTGGATGCATCACACGGAATAATGTGTGTAATGAGAATTAATCACCCCATTTACACACTTTGCATGAGAGGCGTTGCTTTGAAAGTGTTATCAAATTATCTTTTCTGATTTCACTTTTCTCTGAGTGGCTTTTCCTTTCTCTCTCAGGAGTATCAAGATGCCAGTGTGCTGGGCCAGTTTGTCACCAGGTTCATGCTAAGAGAGACTTCCAGTCAGCTGCTGTCTTTACAGAGGTCCCTTCAATGCGCCATGGAGGCTGTTGAAGAACAAAGCAGCCCTGCTTCGTAAGTTCTGTCTGTTAACCTGTTTTCATACTAGACAGCACCGAAGCCGACACTTGTGGATTGCATTATATTAGCAGAAATGTCCAAAGTCAGTCCTTGAGGGCCGCTTGTCCTGCAGATCTTGAATTGTTCCTGCTGGGGCACATCTGAATCAGATGAATGATTGTGTAGAACTTTCATTTTAAATCTGTTGTGTTGTTCAGGGAGACTGGAGTGTCTAGCTCCGGTTCTCCAAAGCTGCTTTGGACACCCCTGATCTAGTCAGATCATGCCATTTCTTGTCATGTTTATCATCTTGTTTCGTCATTTCCTCAGCCTTGTCCATGCCTGTTCAGTTTTCTCGCCTTCAGTTTGTCGTTGGGACTAAACATTTGTTCCTCCATCTGCATTTGGGTCCTCACCATCACCACCCTGTGACATGCTTCAAGACCGCTTATGAGAAAGTCTGTCTCTTTAGATGCAAAATATTATAACACAAGTGACTCAATGCTTTTGCACAGTATTGTAAACTTCCACTTTTTTTTAAATTCAGATAAGTTATTGTGTTTATAAACATTTTCAACAAAAGAATCTATGAAAGATTTTTGATACCATTTTAAATAAACAATGAAATTAGTTTAAAGGATGTGTTTTGTTTTTCTATTGTGTTCTCCTTCAAATTAAATTACAAGAATTAAAACCCCTTCACAGAATTTTTTAATTTTAAGAAACTTGATTCATAATGAAAAAATGAAGGGAAATTTGACAATATTTACAAATTTAAAGCCTTGTCATATGTCAAAAAGAAATAAGTCTAGACATGGGGCAGTACTGACTATTTGAATATCATTACAGCAGATTATTTTCTAATATCCTAAAAGTGCTGCTCATAAATGTTGGTCCACCTATGTCATATGTGGACAACACTTTATTGATTTGTTTTTTTTAACAAAGACAGTACATATTGATGAACATTTCTATAAATGTGTCAGAGTTAACTGTCAAGCACATTTTTTAACTGTTGTCCCGGGGCAAGGTGTAAAAGGCCAACAGCAAAAATAAAATAACAAAGAATTAAAAAAATATTTAGTAAAGAATTATCTATTTGTCATTTTCTAGAAGCACAATGCAGGAAAGTAGCCGACACTACAACAGTATGATACTCAGTAGAGGAATGTCATCAGTCTGTCATTAATCCCTTCACTTGCTTTTTTATATGACAGCCTTTGTGTCCATCAAACATCCTCCTGTTTGATGGAGAGCTAGAGTCTTTCACATTGGGCCAAATCACCTCTACAACGCCGATCATTACAAACAATGGATTGGACGCTTTCTGAAATGGTCCTCAGATTTTGGCTGATTTTTTCACACTTTTTCAGTAAAATTTGGTACCTGACCATTTCCTAAGTATTTGTTTTTAATCATTCATGAATCATACATGAATCATTCAAGTCTTAATGCGTCTTACTTATTGTATAAACACATTATAGCCATCATACCAACAAACCAATTTTAAAGCGCATTTAGAAACTTTGTCAGCAGCCTGGGAAACATAATTTGTTCCTATTTTTCAGTTGCTTCTTCAAAATATGTCAACAGTAACACAGTTCGACAGACAGAAAACAGGCTCCTTGCACTAACAAGGTGATTCATAAAGAAACAGTTCTAACTGAACTTTTAGCAAGATGAGCACGAGTGCAGTGTCCCTAAAAAGAAACGTGAGGAAAGAGGAGGGGACAAAGGTAGAAGTGGCAGGCACAACTACTGGCCACAGCAGTCTGAAAATAATCCAGACTTTCAGTTGACTGATCTCCTTTTATTTAAGTCTGAGAAATGGTGACCATAGAAATTTGCTGTTAAGTCATTCTTATGTAAGAAAAACAAGGAGAGATGGCTTAGGTATGTCAGATGAGACAAAAACTGAAGTGAAAATCAGTTGCAGCAGGTCTTATGGGGTGATGAAACCTCCCCAGAGCCCCGACCACAACTTTACTCAAGCAGTGTGGGATCATTTTGACAGAGAACAGAACAAAAAGACAGCCTGCATCCAAAGAGCTCTGGAAAGCCTTTCAATAAGCCTGGAGATCTATTCCTGAATACTGCTTTGCGATATTACAAAAAAAAAAAAAAAACCTTGTAAAGAGGATTCAGAATGTGTTGAATAATTAAGATGGTCATACTAATTTTCACAAATAAATCTCATTTAAACTGTTGGCATATTTAATAAGTTGCATCATTCAGTTTTCCTGGCCCTCCACTAACCATAAGATTATCATTTTAAAAGCTTCTTAAAGCACTTATCATTACCATTTCAATCAGCAATAAATCTCCTACAGTTTTATGGTTAAACAATTTGCTAGCATTCTCTGCAGTAGAGATCGTCTATTATGCTGCATGCATCTGGCCTCAGCTCTCATCTCTCCCCCTCTGGGTGCCACCCTGGTGTTATTGGAAATAAGAGAGCGATTATAGCCAAGGTAAATAATTGAGAAAACACTCCGGAAGGCAGAGTGGGAAGTGAGGATAGCGATGACATATTGGGAATATGATTCATAGAGAAAAGAAAGCTGAGATGAATCCAGGAAGTAAGCGAACCGGATGGTAAAGACCGCTTGTTATGAAGACTTTATGAGGAGAATGTTTTAGCTGCAGCTGACTGTTACTTTGGGAGTCGAAGAGTTACAGACAAAACGAAGCTACGCAGCAACTTCTATCTCTGCTTTGCTTCACCATGAATTCATGACTGTTGCAGTGGCCTTTGGATTCCAGGCTGTTCTCAGCATGACAGCCTCTCAGCAATACACTCCCTCTGCGCTGTCAGCGTGATGTTGCACACACACATACACACACAGAAATACATAATTGCATATGAACACACAAAGACAGGACAAAAGAGAGATTGGCACATGCTAACAAGAATAAACAGTCAAGCACAAAGAGGTACCAGTGAAATGAAGATGTTACTGGGTATGGGTATGGCACCCTCTAAACAAAGAGCTGTTGATACTACACTTAGTGCAGCAGCCCAACACACTTCCCCAAACTACGATGGAGCAGTGGGTGTCTTGTGTGTGTGTGTGTGTGTGATCATTTGGGTGTGTGACTGCAAGTGTCTGTCCTCTTTAAATCGCTGCCTGTGGGGTGATAGCAGTAGTGCCTGTCCTGCCCTTCACTAAATGTTTTCATCTCCATTATTGTTCATCTCCGCCTCTTGCATCAGACATCAGCCGATCATCCTTCTTCACTTCCCTTCCCATCTCTCATCTTATTTCCCAAACTTCTCATTTTCCACCTTAACTTGGTTCCGTATCCTCTTCTTCTTTCTCTCTTGTGACTAACTCTGGCTGCCATATCTTCAGTTTGTTCGTTGCTTCCTAGACTCCTCTGACAGTTGCTGTCTTTCCCTCTGATGTTTGTCTCTCTGGGTCTCCTCTGCTGTCACGGCAGAGGGGAAGTAAAGGCACCAGAGCTGACAGCAGTGCAGAGAAATGGCAGGCGGTGTGGTCGCAGGGTTCATAACAACCTGTGTGCGCCCTCATCAGATTCCTGCTCTGGCACCTTGACCACAGGTAAGAGGAATGCTAGTTTATATTTAACTTGCTAAAGTATCTTATTTTACTTTTATTATTTTTGCATCCTCAGTGTTTTGCGTTTGTGCAGCCAAGAGTAAATATGAGATGACCTCCTCAGACAAATATAATTTCTTTCTCATTTCTGAGCCCATTGGTTCCCTGTGCCACAAAAACAGTTGTATAAACAATACATCTGTTTCAAGTTATTTGCATTAAATTGGACAAAACTTAAACTATAAAAACATCTTAAAGGACTTATTGCTACCATTTCAGTCAGCAATAAATCTCCCTACAGTTTCTAAGGCTTAACAATTTGCTAGCATTCTCTGCATGCCTCTCAGAAAATAACTGCACTGACTCATACCTTAAGGATGCCTGTAATTCCTAACTTAAATGATTCCAAATGATGAATAAGTGTAGAGTGTAAGTATGTACTCCAGTGGGATTGTAGCCAGTTAAGTTAGTGAATGTTGCTATTTTTAATTATTTTATTTTCTGTCACTCTGATTCATATTAAATGGTCTTCAGGTGTCGTGGAAGATGGAGAGAACTGGTGCTCTCAAATCAACAGGCTGCAGCAACTCCTGGATAAACTTGAGTGCCAGGTATGAAGTGTTTCTTCCTGACTGATTTTTGCTCTTCTTCTTCTTCTTCTTCTTCTTCTTATACCTTTATGCTGATTGAATGACAGCTTTGTAATAAACTAGTAAGTAAAGTAAAAAATATGCGTTCACAATTTCATTATTATCAATACACCAATAGGCCTCTAGCCAAACAATCACAATGGTATAAAAAGTAGGAACCTAATCTGAGAGATATGCAGGAATCACACAACACAGGCATGACTCAGCAACTTGACAAGTAAGAAGTAAGCACTACTTTCACCTTTTAAGTTCCATCATCATGGTAGCTTTGTTAAATTGTATTAGTTATAATTTAAATACGTTAAAATTAAAATATCTGAAGTAGATTTCAGTATAAGTCAAAACTGTAGAGCTTTGAATGTCCCAGTGGGCATTATATTTGACCTTTTATTGAGCAAATGACCATCTATGGTGGCAACATTCTAGCTTCTTCACTGAGATTGATTTTTTTTTTATTTTTTTTTTATTTTATGATCTTTAAGTATCCCTTAAAGCCTTGTAATATCCTCCAGTATTATAATAGCATTCTTTTCTATTTCAATAGGTGGCCTGTAAATGTTTCAGTAGCATCAGTATACATCATATCTTTGTGTTATACATTACGTTATGCAGAAAATAAATGTAGTAAGATAAACACTTACTGAAGTGCAGTTCCACATGCCAAACTATGATGGAAAGAATGAGGCCACAATACACAGGTCCAACAACTGCTTCAAGGAAGCTCATCAGAGAGAAAAATGAAAAGCATATCAAGTGCAAACACGGCAGCAAATGGCAGATGATGTATACTAAACACACATATAATTCCTGGTCTGCAGAGACATATAGCATAACTGCAATACACACATTAACATTTACACACGCAGTACAAAGAATTGTTATAATAAATCTTGACTTTTTTACATAGTTTGAGGGTGCATCTTATTACATACATAAACAACAAAAAGATATTTCTCTGTTGGGGAAGAGCTGGATGGATTTATGTTTTTTTTTTCTCACACAAATAAAGAGATGGTTAAAAATAACTTATTTATAACCAATGAAAAATATATTTTATTGAACTAAGTCAACATTTTGTATCTGGACACAGATCTGACAAAACAGAGAAAAAAGTCGGTTATGCTGCAGTAGGAATGCTTGTTGCAGAAAGAGTCATTTTTGGTCAAGTTTGAAGATGATTATTGTTCTTTGTCCATTATCTAAACTGTCTCTGCAAATACAATTTTCCAGCAGTTGGTGCTTGTCTGTCCTCTCACTTGTGCACGAATAAATACTTGTTATGAAAAGCATTAGACAACAAATATTACTTTCGTTTCTGAGTTCATGACACACAAGTTTTGGTCATCATCCATGGATAAAATGAATTCATAGCTGCTTTATGAATACAGAAATATGAATCCATTAACTCATGAGAAGGCAGTGAAAATCATCTAAAACTATAAAGGTGGAAAATCTGAAAGATTTCTCTGATGAACATGAAGATTATTGAATTTATTCTACATTATGCAGAGAATATGCAAAACAGAAACACCTCATGCATTCATTTTCAAAATATAAGTTTCCTTTGGAGCAGGTTGAATTAAAGTGTTAAAAAAAATGATAAGAGTAACAAGCTCAAACAGCACTGCAGAGACTGTACACAACTATAGCATCAACATTAAATCCATGCATACTTGCAAAGATTACGTGCCTACATACATTCGGTGTTTTTGTTTTTTTTTCATTATGTAGCGTGTATATTAGTGTTGTGTATTCTCCATCAGTTAAGCCTAATTAATTGTGATTCATTCTACTTATTTTGATAGATTTTGCTGCTTTTTTTTTTTTAAAAAAAAAAAGGGAACCCAGCACTGTGTTTCTGTCAGACTCAATGTGTGGTCACCTCTCTAGTGCTCATCTTGTGACCTATTCTCACCACACATCCAGAAGCCTCTTTCACGCTCTCCTGCTTCTTCCTTCTGTGTGCTCTTTCCTTTATTAACTCCTGCTACTCCCACCTTTTGATGCCTATTCTTCCCCTGCTTTCAGTCCCACTCAAAGCATTATTTTCTCTCTTTCTCTCCACTCCTCTGTTTGGTCAACCCAGAGGGACTCAGAGTGCAATATCAAAGCAATTCATAACCTGCAGGATGTTCTGAGTGCAATATCCATTCCTGCACCTTAGTGCTGACACCATCACACACACCTTCTGCCTGTCTCAGTCTTGTTTACTGCTCACACAATGAGTTTAAAGCCTTGAAGGTTAAATTTCTAACATGAAAGAAAAGAAAATTAACCATTGCCTTTTGTTGCATTTATTGCATTTGATCATACATAAAATTACACTTTTGCAGATTAAACTATTCATGAGAACATGAAATATGTCTAAAGTGGATGATTTCACCTTATTTTCATAATAAAAACATCTGTGACTGCTTTGATTTGCTATTACCTTTTCATCACATATCCAGTATGAGAAACTGGTCTCTTTGGATGAATGGATGTAACCTTTATTTTTTCTTTTGAGAAACAGCCTTGAAATATTAAGTTAAAAGAAACCACTCATGCAAAACATCAGGTCACAAACAACAAAACAAAGAGAGAAAAGGTAATGTTGCCATGACATCCAAGACAATATAATTTAGTCTGAACTTTTTTATTTGTTGTTGGATTCTGATTAAATGAATTAATAGAAGCTCTTTAGCATCAATGTTCATCGATGGCTTAAGAGATTTTTAGCATATTTACTCATTTTCTCATTTCAGGGTCCCAAGTTGGAGCCACTCAAGGAGGACACACTGGCCAGCACGTACAAGTCTGTAAGTCAGCACTGATTTTACTTGGTCTTTGACTTTCTTGAACTTAAAACAAAACATAAACATATAAACCAACAGAAAAGCAAAGATTAAATAAATGTCTATAGTACCAATTTATTTTGAGTCGGAAATTAGTTGTGGAGCCTTGAAGGTTTTAAATGCACAATAAGGTAACAAACAGCGACTGAAGGGGTTAAATCATAAAATGAGCACATTTTAAGAAAAAAACTTTAGTAAATAAATATAACTTTTTTTATTGTGACCTTTAATTGTGACTTTTCTAAAGTTTTACAGCATCATTAGAAAATTACAAACCTACAAGAGTAAAATAAATTAATTGATATTGCATGAGTGTATGCTATGTAAATGTAATTTGAATGTGAATTTTAATTAAATGGTAAATCTAACCTAATGTAAATATCTTAAATTTGTAGAATATAATAAGGGTCTGAGGAATAGAAAACAATATTTTTGTGCACTTACAAAAGAGCGACAATTAAGTGGTCAATAGCTTAAGCTGTGAATGTTACTGGTGTGGCAATCCATGTATTTACTCTAATGTTCAACACTTTGTTTACTGGTTGCTGTCATAAACTGCTTCCATACTTGGCTTACTTTATATGCTCCATGAGCCAATAGCATTGAGCCAAATGCAAACATCTTTCAAAAATAAATACAAGTCAAGAGAAATTTGTCTAATACACATTTATGTTGCAAAAGACTGTATTTTGAGTTCCCATGCCACGTTGTTTTCCATTTATTGCTGTCATTCTTTTTATAAGAACATATTCTTTCCATTTTAAAATCAAACATAGAAATGTTAAATAACAATAATATTCTAGCTGCTCTTTGTGATTTTGATATGAAATGGAATTACCGTGTTTAATCACCTGTGATATCGTCTTAAATCAGTCTGTGTGGATTCTATATGATCAACAGTGAATATCAAATTACCATTCGTTAAGTCGATATAATATTGTATTATGATCAAACTGGCAATTTATACCGCTAATAAATACATTATAGCATCAGCTGTATTGATCTTATCAGATTATAATTGATGATTTCTCCTGATCAATCTGAACTCAGTTAAACAGTTAAAAAATGATATTTTCAACATTTTCTCATTATTTTTAGAACTACTCCTCATCCTGTCTAAACCTGATTCCACTTTGAGATGTTCAAATCCTCTTTTCATTTCCCTGGCTGTGCTCACCTTTATCTGAGCACATGAGATGACAGTAGGATCCAAAAGCAAACTTGACTAGCTTATAAATGAGCCAGCGTGACATCAGAAATTTGTCTCCATGATCAAAGTCATGTCTCAACTCTGTCTTTTATCTATTCCTGGAGTTGTCCCACTTCTAAGTGCAACATATAAATTTGGAATTATGATTGATTTGTCACAAATGCATACCAGAAGCCTTTTAAGGGCAGCTGCATTCTCCAACCTTTTGTGACTTTAATACGAGCCATATTGCATGTTGCTGATCAAATACAGTCGAGTCCAACCTGACTGACGTGTGTAGACTGTATAATGAGAATACCTCTTTAATCAGAAGCTATAATACACAGGTCCCATTTTATCTGCTTTTACCTTCTTTCCTGTCGCCTCCTTGGAGAAATCATCATCGCTGAAAGACAGTGAAGACCAGAATGTTTTCTTCCTCTGTGCTTTTTCTGTAATTCTCAGACTGGATCACATGCATCGAGCTGATTTTTTCTTTTTTTTCCCCCTTTTTGTTTCAGTCTTTAATCATTAAAAAAAAAAAAAAGTTATAGACATCAAACCCTCAAGGTTGAACAATATGCTGAAACCTTCTAGCTGTAGTACTGAAATCTAAATCTTCTCTGCCTGAGGGTCAAAACAGCTGAATTATTTCAAAGAGTAACACTGCCTTTGAAAAAGTATAAAGCATCTTGATTGCAGACTGAAGTGCAAAATGAAGAAATGAAGAGATGCACTGGCTGTTGAACAGAAGTTTTAAATGGACCTTTTTGAGTCCAAACTTTAGGAAAACAAACTTTAGATTTCAACAATGTTTTTTTTTTTTTTTAAGTCTTAGCATATATTTTTCTTTTCAAGTGTTTCACGGTACAGTTAATGGGGTTGGGACAGCGCCATGTGAGCCATGATTTTACCTCTTTGCTGCGGTGTATATATGTGGGTTTCATGGGTTCTTCATTTACAAGGATTTGATGGGTAATATTGTTTTTCCTCTTTCTTTTGCTTTTACTGCAAGCACTTTGCACTGCATTTTATTGTATGAAAAGTGCTTTATAAATGAAAATGAATTGATTCATCGAATGCACAGGAAAGCCATGTCAGTGATAGCAAAGCTCTGGTTTTACATACAACTTTAGATTTTACTCCATCTTCACCATTTTGCTCCTTCTGATGCTCCACTGACTACAATATCTTCCACAAAGTAGATATGATATCATTCATAGTGGATTTTTTTCCCAGTCTGTACTCTGTAAGCTTTCATTCTCATAGATGTATTTTATTACTGAGCTCATTTCCAGAATGACTGCCACTATGTCTACGACTTAAAGATTTCACAGGCGATCAATGTCAAGCTTCATTTGTTAAGAGTGATGTGAAAGCTGATCGGTTATGTTCAAGAGACAAGGCTGAGTCCATTTTGGTTGTGTGTTCTTATTATTGGTGTGTATGTGGATTTGGTAGATTTGTGTTGTGACGATGACAGTAGGATGTGAAGAAATGCAAAAACGGTTCTGGATAAATAGTGGCTTTTCACACCAGGTTCCTTTGATGGATCATAGGAACTGAACTGACGGGGTTTGTCATAGATTTTCTTTCAGTCAAAGTTTGGAGAGAGAAAGTACCATCGGAGATGGTTTATACTTGAGAACCTGCACATGAGAGATTGTTGGGTGGGTGTATACCCTGAAACAAATGATAAACTCCTCTGTTGAAATTAAACAAAAAAAAAAACAGATCACCTCTGTGGCAACATTTTTCAAAGTACAAGTATATAGTATAGTGTAAGAATCTGAATATATCCATGGGATGCTGATCATTAGTTAAGTTTCTAAATCTTCATTGTTCCTCCGATACTTTCACTCATGCTTTGTCTTTTACAAACAAACCGAAAGTGATAAGATAAAAGCAATATTAAGAGACATATTTATTTGGCAACAAATCCCATGTAAATGAATAATAATTTGTGTAGACATTTGATGCACAATAAAACATAGAAAACATCAAACAAAGGATGAAAGGGGAGCATTTCACCTTTTCATTAAAAGCAGCAGCTCATTATTGGCATTAAGACGTCTGATTTTACACATTTTCTTTAAAGGTTTAACTGCAGCAGGTTTTGCTTTCATCTGGATTCTACATGAAGCCATGTTGTTGTTTTAGGTGACACGTGGGATTTTATTTAGTATTATCTTTCATAAATATGTGAGGGCTTCTCCAACAACATGTGTTGTTCTAAAACCTGTATTTAACTTTTTGGACCTTTCCAGCAGTGCAAGATGCTAATGAAACAGTTTACCATCAGAGAAGCTGGATGCATTGATGTGCTGGGTTGTCTCTCAGCCATTTAGTATAGAGGATGAAGCATCCATCATTTCTAAACAGAATTTCAAATCTTGATTTGTTTTACCACTGAAGAGTTTGTAGTTTTCATTTGTGTATGTTACTTGTTATTGATAATAGTCACATTCACGTATCAGTTTACTAAAGTTAACAACATCTGTCTACACGTCAGGGTTTCTGGGGGATATTATAATAGTGCTGTGGTTGCACACAAACAGGCTTTTACTTTGAGCTTCATAAAGGCACTTATAAAAGCACTTATGCCTTTGCCCCTTATCTCTATCATCATCATCATCATCATCAAATATCGAACTTAAATTGTTATCCTTGACTTCAACTTCATTGTAAGTCAAACCCTTGAAAGTCATTAGATGCATTTGAGAAAATGAGGAACCACAAAAATAGCCTCACTTTCCACAAAGGTGTTAAATTTTTGGCCTAAACCTCAAATCCTTCCTCACAAATCTTGACTCAGAAGCGCATGTGCACTTCAAACTCTGTTTTAATCTCACCTCCTTCTGTCTGTTGTCTTGCTGCCAACAGAACATCCTGCTGGTCCAGAGACAGATGTCGGTGATTGATGACGATCTGGACAATTTCCGCAAAGTTCTGAAGAGCTACATCGATGCCACCTCAGCCCACTCTGACAACCTGCAGTGAGTGTCTTGCTTGTTTCTAGAAAAAGCTATACATCTCATGAGCTTTGTCAGGTTCTGCTGCAATGGCAGATTTATAGTCTGAAGCAATGCTGAGTCAGGAGTTACACTGTCAGCTGTGCCAAAACTGGCATAAAGAGTGGAAAAATACCTGATTTTTAGTCTTGTCCCATTAAGTATGCAGGGATGTTGCATCAGTTCTTATTTTGAGTTTTAGTTATAACTATAATTCACTACTTTAAAAAAGTGACCCTAACTTTCTGAAAACCAGTTAGTTTCTCTTTCAATTCTCAGCTGCAGTCTAATACTTCTCCACACCTAGCCCTACCTGATATCTCTATGAAGACTCAAACATTTTTATATGTAACTCACTTCCATTCTTGTCGTTTTTCTCTTCTCCTTTCCCCACTCTACTTCTCTTCTTGGTCTCGCTGTCAAGTGTGTCTGTTCAGAAGCTCCCGGGAAAGTCGTGTTACATAATGTATGAGTTTTGGCAAGACCGCATCTCCTGGATGAGGTCAGTACTCTGTGCATGCGTATGTGTGTGTGTGTGTGTGTGTGTGTGTGTGTGTGTGTGTGTGTGTGTCTGAATGCATTAGATATTGGCAGACTGTTTGGGACTCTTAACTCGTTGATGGAACTGTTCCCCACCAGTGAAGATGAGCAGATGGCGAGACTCTCTGTTCATACACACAAATGCAAGTTCAAACACACATACTGAGTGTCACACATACAAACACTGACACACACACACACATATACACATAAAAGTGCATCAGCAGGGTCACTATACTGATATTTATTGCACTGATCAAATTTGATGAAAGTTTTGTTTTTTAGTTTAAGAAATCTTGAAGTTTCAGAAGACATACTTTGTGAAATGAATATATTTGGATCTTTACACATTTAATAACTTGATATGCACAATACATTTGATTTTTCATATGGTATATTTACTAAATCATATCAGCTTGTACATAGAATAATAGTAAATGCAGTTTTTACTGACCTCACTGTTCATACAGCAGGAAGCAATGAGGAAATCTTGTTCCAACATAAATCCAGCAATATTCTGATAAGCCACGCTAATTCTCATCAGTTCTCTTGTTATTGCTTGACTCTACAGCTATCTTCAGACCAACAGCAGCAAAGATTTCCAGCGCTGCATCATTGACATGTTAGAGGATGCAGAAATAGTTTCTACTATGTTGCTCCCAGGTTTGTATCTTTGTGTCGAGAAGTGTATTAACACACATATTAAATATCTAAAATGACAACCTCCCACAGAACCCTCAAACTTTGCTTATTTTAAGGTCAACACATATAACATAAGGCCAAACCCTTAGATCAGAATATTCCAGTACCACAGACATCCTTTTCATGTTTTCTTCTCATTATCAGTGACCATTTCTGACTCATAAGTCTAAATTTGGCACGTAAGTTTTCCCAGAGGGGTTTCATATTAGACCCCAACCCCAGCATGCTGAGTGGCAGCTAGCAGCTCCTGCTTCGTTATCTGCTAAATTGCTTTTTGGCTTCAAAGATCAGTCAGTTTTCTGATGCTTGCAGAGAAGTTTGCCACTGTGCTTTCTTTTTTTTTTTTTTCTTTTTTACAGGCATGAAATTCTTGTATAGAAATTAGCAGTGGAAACTGCCCTTGCAACAAGTATCTGTAGCACACTGCTTGTTAATCAGCTCATTACTGGTCATCTTGTCAAAAATAATGGCACCATTTATTCATATATTTGTGTATTTCGATGTATTTTGAGTGGAAGATCAATGTCAAAGACCAAAAACTGTAGTCACATGCAGAAATGAAGTAATTAGTTGAATTAAATTCTTGGTTTGTTTGTCTATTCATTGTCATAAATAATAACAAATCACACCATGACTATATAACAAAAATGATGAATAAAAAGATCCTAACTATGACACGGTAACATTTTGGTAATATTTTGGATTGACTTGATCGGTCCTTAAAGGCAATTTCTGTTATTTCATTGTGTATATGCACATGTGGTGCTGTAGTTGGGAGAACTCGCTGGTCTATTGGTAGATGTTGCAGAACACTGACGGAAAGCATTTTTCTATCTGCTCTGAAACAGCTGTAGAACAACAGGACAGTGCAAAGGGCTTGTATTTGCAAACATACATGGACATTGTTTCTAAGCAAACAGAATTAAAACTTCTCTGCATTTGATGCTTTTTTGTATTTAGATTTTACCTGAATTGCTACATTAGATTTTTTTCTCATCAAGATGCACTTAAATTACAAAGTGTTCCCGACCCGACCGGTTGTTCCTGGTAATAATTGTACTAATGGAGCTTAAGAGAGACAATGTTTTTTATTTTGTTTGTTTTCTTTTGTTTTGTTCTTTTAATTACTGTTATTATTTTTCAAAAGCATCACTGTATGTAATCCATGAATATTATTGCAGAAATATTAGACTTTTAAACAACTAAATAGCCAGATCCAGAATGTCTCTACACATACAGCTGTTTGTATACAGAGCTGAATAACATATAGCCTGTAAACATCATAAAAGAGTAAAGACAAACACAAAACAGACATATTCATAAGTGTGGATAAAAGTGAGAGTGAGCTATTATATTTGACAAAATGACCCACACTCAACCTGCACTCTGCTCATTATCACGTCACTGGCTCCTCAGCACATGTCAGAGTGGCATGATTCACTGCCACTTGAGCCCAGACCACTATCATGACTCTCTCATCTCGACATTTGATTAATTTGTTGCAGGCAACACTGTTCGACATGTTCATCAGAATTCAAAGCGTTAATTATCATTTCTACCTCTTTGCGTTTGTGTGCAGATGGTAAAATAGCTGTGTGGGCTGTATAGGTTGTGCTCGTTGCTAGGCTACAGTACTTGGTTTACTTCCACATCTGTGCCTCAAATGTATGTATGCTTACTGTTTTAGACGTAAACTAAACAGCTCTGGTGTTAATAATGAAATCTGGTGTCCCTTCTGGTGCTTTGGAAGACTCAAATATGGCTGATTAAAGAAAATAGTGCAGAAAAATAGCAGTTCTGAATATTTCAAAGTAGAAAAAAATTAAATTAAAAAAAAAAAAAAAAAAAAAAAAGATCAAATAAAATCTAAAATAAAACTACAAAAGATTTTTTCATAGAAGTTTTTTTTTTTTTTTAACTAGCTGTTGAAAGTGTTTGGGCGTGGATAATAATTGATACATTAAACATAACTTGACTTTAAAGTTAAAAAAAAGGCTTATTTTCAGTCAGCATAATGAAATTCTTTCCATTTAGGATGCTTTACATTTTACACTGTGCTGTCTTAATTTCTTATCATTTGTTATTGCAGTATTTTTGGTAAGTTAGTTGAGAATGAGTTGCTTCAGCACTCTATGGTTGCCAGGGAATAGTGTGCAGCCACAATGCACTGATTAGGAGAAAAAGGTGGCTTATGAGATCCACATCAGAGTAGCAGGACAGGGTAGACTCTGGAGACAGGAACAGAAGAATAAATAAAATGGCACACTGCTGCTCCTGGAAGCTGCTTTGAGATAGTCTCTTTTCTGCTAAAAGTCACCAGATTCTGCCTTTATAGTTCTTTTTTCTGAAGTAGTTTTGCTTGAAAAATATAGCTATTCTGTTCAGCTCTGTCTGCCTGGCACTACAAATTAACCACAAACTGTGTTTGAGTTGACTAAAATCAAACTTATACCTGATCTTCTGCATGTGTTTGTTGCACTTAATGCATGTAGTTTAAAACAGAAGTTTGCACGTGTCATTTTGATCCCACATCCTGTATTTTAATACATTCCCTCTCTACCTAAGAGTGCTAGAACATTTATATTTACCTGATGAAAAGACAAATTACATAAATTATTTGAAAAAATACAAAATTGTGTACATATTTGCCCTGGGGGGATATGACCTAACTTCTTTTTTTTTCTTTCTCTCTCTTTCCTCAGCTTCCTGGTGGATTATGACTAATAACTGAATCCAGAATGTCACATCCACTGCCTACACTGTCACATGGACAAAGACACAGTGGAGCATCAACCCACCTACCTACACGCACTCAAACAGACACATGCACACACATGCACGGAAGAATTCAAGAGGTATCCATGTGTTTAAAATCAACAGGGGACAATGGTTCATCCGGCTTTCTCCAGCTGCATCTTCAGATGTTCCAGTCTTCAACTGCTCATTATTGTGCTGCTTATATAAAAAAAAGACATAGTTGCATCCTATCTGTAGACTTGAAAATAAATGATTCTCTGCAGTGAAAAAGCAGTTTTATTAATATTCTAAACCTTGTCTTTGACTTGCGTCATGGCTGCTTTTCTCTTGCAGTGTTTGTCTGACATTAAGCCAAATGAGAGCAACCAAAAACACACTAGTGTAGACTGTAAGAGAAAACCTGTTTGGAACGAAAACTATCATGCTGGTAGTCTTTTGTTTATGATGAAATGTTTAACGTTGAATACAATAAATTATGATGACAAAAGCAGAGGAGATGAGGAGAAAGTTTTACTGCATCATGAAAATGCATGCTCTAGTGGACACATCTCTGCTGTACATGCTGTATTATACTGTACTCACAGTTTTTCTTTTATTGAGCTTTCTTAGTGTAATGTGCACAAAATGACAAAAAGGCTACACTTATGCTCGTGCATCTATCTATTGCTAGGTTTATTAGTGGTCAGTTTAATCCTTGTCTTCAATGTAAAAATATTTGAGACCATTCCCATGTCAGATTTTAATGTATCATTAAGTTAAGGAGAAAACTATATGTATAATGCATTTATTTTGTTCAGTGAGGTTCATTTCATCTGTACATATAGAACTCACAAAATGTATATTCATATTTCTGTTTTGATTTCTGTGCTTTGATTCAGTAATATAGCCTACCTTAATGACTGAAAAGAAACTATTAAAGTATTAAAGATTCCAAGTGTTTAACAAGAAAAATTTGGTTTTTAATTTATTTTTCTGTGCATAATTCTCTTTGCAACTTTAAAGATTTTTTACGCATTTACAGAATCCTAAAGGGTCATTTCCAGATTGTATATTGTGAAAAGAAAACAGCTTAATAGAATGTCATAAAAATATGTCATATTACTAGAAAATATGATGAAATGTTGAGAAATGTGACACTGACTCAAAGTAGAACGTGAGTTTCACTTTTAGTCACAACACAAAGTTATCAAAAAATATGGAATCGAGCACAAAAACGGAACTCTCTACCATGCAAAACACAGAACGTTTTCTAATTTTGCATATTTGATTTATTTTTCCCTGCGATGGACTGGCGAGCTGTCCAGGGTGTACCCTGCCTGTCGCCCAAAGCCAGCTGGGATAAGCTCCAGCTTCCCCGCGACCCTGAATTGGATTAAGCGGTTTAGAAAATGAATGAATGAATGAATGATTTATTTTTCTTTGCGTTTACACAACATTGAAAGGAAAATTTTCTCTGTGCAGTGGAAAATGCTAACAGAACCACAAAAGACGTCATGCACATGTCAGGCCCATAGTGGGTAGTGACACTTTGTAACAACACACACAGGAGTGTGCCATGTCCTAATAGAACCGAAAAACAACACAACAACAGAAAAAACAAAGAAAAAATATTAATTAATGCATGTAGTGTAGTGTCTTTGCTGAAAGTATAAATGCTCTACTAGAAACCATAGAAACTATAGACTATATAAATTAAGAAGGTGCAGCAAACAAACATGACACATAGGTCCGCCATTGTTGTTTTGCTTTCTGCAGGTCAAGCAGGGTCTGTGCAAGTGTGAGTGCAACATGATATGAAACACTTCATCATTGCGGAAAGATTTCAGTTCCAGTTTACACTGACAGGACTTGCCTTGCGTTGCAAGAAAATTTCTCTTTGGAGGCCGTTATCAAATCTTTGCATCTGTAGCCACCCAAAATTCTGTTACCGTGTAAACGAGAGGCTACAATGCAACCAAACGTTTGCATTTTACTGTACCAGCATCATGGTGTAAAGAGAAGCTCAGTCTTCTGATCTGTCACTGCTGCTGGAGTGATTTAGCACAAAAAGCTACATTAACATCCATTCCAAAGCTTAGCTAGTCGAAATTAGTTTAAATAGCTAATAAGTAACACTCCACAAAGGAGTTCTCTCTTTTGTTTTTTCTATTGTTTTAATCATATTCTTTATGTTGACCTGTAATATATCCTTCTGGTTATTCTAAATGATCAGCACTATCTGACCTTCACCATTCCACTTGTTTCCTTTCCATTTACAGCCAACTAAACTGGGCTGCGCATCAAGAGTATTTTATAAATGTGGAAAAATGTGGTTTGGAAAACCACAACCAGCACATCATTATTAGACATCAGAGCATTAATATTAATATAAACTATGATTCATCTGACTGAAACTTCAGACAATCCACATTGGAATTTAAAATGTTACTCTTGTTATAATCTATCAAAAGTTAGTAAAGAAATAGATTCAAAATATTGCAAAGTCTGTTCTTTTTTTTTATCGTCAGATGTTTGGCATAGTTTTGTAATAACTAGTTTAGGCTGCAGGAGACCGTCTATGTGATTTGTTAGTGTTACTGTCTGAAAGCTTTGATTTATTTGATCCATTTTCTGATCACATTGTTTCCTCGATAAGGGTAGATAATGATACATTTCACAAAATCTGCCAAATTAAACATGAACTCAATTAACTCACTGCAGTCTCTTGTCTCTAAGCTACTTTATTAGGTAGTTAATAATGATGTCAAAACTTCTAACAGGGAATATAATGTAGTTCAAAGAACTGCAGAGCAGGTTAACAAGAGATTCAGACATAAATCAAAAAGAGTACTGTAGGTATCAGCAATGACATCTGAGAGCAAAACAAACTTAACCTAAGACTGGTAGTGAGTCATACAAGAAGGCAAGACCGAGACAGGCAGGCTGTGTTTCCCCTCCAATATTTTATAGCTATGGCAATACAAATGGTTAAACGGGGTTAGGCGGTGACATACCAAGAACCAATAAAGTTCACCAAGTGAACTTTGTCAGCTCACGGCAGCATTAGGATCAACTGCTTAACATTACATGTAGTTTGCTGTTTATATTCAATATCTTTATTGGAAAGTCCCTACAAATTGTAAACTCTAAAGCAGCTTAGCAGCGGCTACCTTCCCTCGCCACATGCAATAAGGTTGTCGGATGCTCTAAATTTACCTTGCCTGTGACCTGAACTGATGGAGTTTAATTAAGCCCACCTCTTTCAGTGTCGCTGTCTCTGCATGCTATGTTCCGTCTTATGTTAACTTAGTAAACCTTCTGTTCTTTTTCTTGTATTCAAGCATCTCGATGATCACTACTGCTTTGATTTATCTCTGTGATGGTTCTAGTAAGTGCAATACTGCATTTACATCTTCTTGAAGACTTTCAAAAGGTACTTGTCTTCTAGCTTTCACCAATTGCTACACAGGCACTAAGTATATGCGGTAGTTTAGTTTGTCCACAAACCATTATGCTATAGCACTATGTAATAACATAACAATTCAGCAGTGATGCACAGTAATCTGTGCAGTAGTAATTGGGATGCTGCATGCATCCACTCTTTTTTGCTGACATTTTGCTACATGGAGATCTTGGTATAAAGATGCGTTTTCCGTTTCTCTCAACAATAAAAACAGGACAAATTCTGAATATAAATGAAAGCTCATTTCCATCACACAGTTTGTGTGTTATGAAGGAAATAATTGCTGGGGTTTTTGAAAATATTTGTGGGAAATTTGGTAGAACATGAACTTGTGCACAGGAAAGAGATAGGCAAATTGTTGTTGCGGCTGTAATATTTGGTTGCATGACTGATACAGGCATCTCGCCATTCGAGAAGATTGTCTGCTGGTAAGGCATAATGAATATGTCGAAGATGGGCAGGCTGTTCACAGACTGTTCATAAAGCTTCAATTGGCATCCATTTTGCAAAACACTAAAATACACCACTATTGTTTATCAGCAAGGATTCTAAAAAATGGTGTAACAAAAAATATATTGCCGTAGTTGTGGCAAAGAGATTAGGAATACAAATGTGTCCAATAAAAATCATATATGAAAAATAAAGAAAAGTGAATGTATGTGTATGATGCTGATTTTATATTCTTATTAATGGAAAATTTCGTGTCAGTTTCTAATTTACTCAAAAGGGAAATGAACTAAGAATGACCTGGGATGGAGTGATATTCTATATCCTATAAGACAGTTGAATTCTGTGTTTTTCACACTCTTTGAATGTAAATCAAAAAGATCAGTGAAAAGCAGTACATGACTTATGTTTGAGACAAATCTCAACAGTGATATTTTTCTCTTCCTTTTTTTCTCCTGTGATTATTTTAGTGTTCACTTTTTATTTTAACTTCTTTTCCCATATTGTTGTACATCATTAAAGCTGGGGTAGGCAATGTTGGGGAGCTGGCAAGATGTGAAAGGAGCACCCTGTCTTGGCTCCTTCCCTTCTGGTTTTGCTCCTTGTGTGATTCAAGGCTTTTTTTCTTACCTCCACCAAGGAGGTGATGTTTTTACCGGCGTTTATCTGTTTGTATTCAAGATAACTGAAAAAGTTATGGACGGTTTTTATAAAAATTTTTGAGAGTTGTTGGAAATGTAAAAAGGAAGAACAGATTTAATTTCTTCCAAAACACCTTTTGGATCCAGAAATTTTTTCAAAGCTGTGGCAGAGGTTTGCGCTCTCTGAGTGCTTTTCTAGTTCGTTGCTTTTTTTCACCAATGATTTTGTCTTTCTCCACTGTTCAGCGGGAAGAGGCAAATAAACAGAGCTGAGTTGGAAAAATCCTTCCTGCATTATCTCAGTTGCGAAGAAGCTTACAAAATATAAGAAAAGAACTTCAATTCGCCCCGAACATTTTGATTGGTCGGGATTTTTATTCACAGTAAACTGAGGGGTCAAAATATATTTCTTATTGTTCATGATTACAAAATCTATAGACTACTGTCAGGACAAGGAACCACTTCACCTAGAGTAAAAAAAGAAAACTGTTTATGAGCAAGATTACCTACCCCAGCTTTAAGTATTAGAAAGTCTTAAAAAGACTTAGTTAAAGGTCGAAAAACATAGTAGTTAATCATTTTGAATGCCTACTCCTGCAGCGGCTATTTTCTGACTTAAGTGTTACTTTTTTTGGTGTTTTCACAGCTTCACTCACTGCAGTTCACGAATCACAACAGTGCTCTCAAAGCAGGGCCAGTTTTCCGTGGCCTGTCAGCAAATGAGGAAAATGTTATTTGACAATAAAACTTTCAGGAGAGTATTTTGTATGTAGTCTGAGCTTGTTTTTCTGTGTGCTAGTGTGAGCTTTAACAATAGGCATCATGCGCTGTATCATACAAGAATAACATTTTTCATGTGACATTGAACCTAATTTTTTGCACAGATGTATATTTGTAGGGCAACTTGGAGTTGTTAGGGTCATCTGAAAATGGCACAACCTGGAATAAAGAGGTTGACCAAAGTTTTATGGCTTACACCACCCTTTAAACTAAAATCTAAACAGTGCTATGATGACATATTTAAAATAGGGCTTTGGTACTTTGTGGTATTTTTATGAAAGCATGTCACGTACATGTCAACATGAGAAAAAAAGGGTATGACTCACTTGAGTGCAATTCAGTTCCAAGTTATTTTACGTGGAAAAAAGACATGTTTCTACTTATCTCTTTTCTGAAAGTTTAGTGTAAAGTCAAAAACTTCTCTGTCTGTTATTTATTAGTGTGCACACAGCTGCTATAGTTACCTTTGTGAGACAACCTGAGTTCCTTTTACACCTGAGGGTCATTTAAACCAAGTCAGTAGATAATATAAGCAGCAAACAAAGAAAAATGTAAGTCATAGAAAAAAACAGTGATGGCTTTGCCAAAAAAAAAAATCAAAGGCCACCATGCATGACCAAATTAAAATCTTGAGCATGAGAAAATTTCAACATTTTTAGTTTGTTTACTAGCCTGCAGTCTTTTATTTCAGAAAAAAAATCCTCTTCTCTTCGTAGCACACTACAAATGAATTCACCTTACAGCCACATGCATTTGCTGCTGTTCATCCGTACCCAAAGTCTGTGAAAGGAGCGTTCCACCTGATTTATGGTCTTTGAACAGACGGGGATTGCATTCGCTTCTGATTCGCTTTTACTGACAATAAAGGAATTTTGTGCCAGTTTTGTAAGAGAAATGGGTGAGGCAACAGTGGAATGCGATATTCTGTGAAAAGACAACCCTGGAATCACTGAAGAAATCATCCTTGCACTCATTGCTTACAGGAGACTAATACAAGGCAGTGGCAGGCTTCTGTCTTTACTGGCTTTTTATTGAATGGATGTTTGATATTAAGAATTATTAAAAAGACATACACATCAACATACACATCATTTCAAGCCAATTCATATATATCCTATAATAGAAACCAACTGACTGCATCGAATCATGACTTCGATCCAATCCCCCATCCTGAGCTGCACGCGGCGACAGTGGGAAGGAAAAAACTCCCCTTTAACAGGAAGAAAACCTCCGGCAGAACCTGGCTCAGGGAGGGCAGCCATCTGCCTCGACTGGTTGGGGTGGAGAGGACAGGAAAGACAGAACAACATGTACAACTGTACTTATTCAGGAAGACCTTTGGAAAAAAGGAGAAATAAGTTAGAGATGGCAATATTGGCATATATTAGGCAATAGGAGGCTCATGCCTATTTGCTGAGTTAAATCCAGGTGGTGACTTTTCTTTTCTTTTTTTCTTTTTTTTTTGTTGCCCAGACAGTGTTGAATCAGAAAACATGGGACATCTAGCAGTTATTAGAACAACAGCATGAAAAGGGTAAAAATTCCAACCAAGACAGTGAAAGTGGTGTTGTACAAATAATGGATTTTTAGCACTAACCATGACAGCTTTCTGAGAAACCAAGTCAAAGTAAACAAGAAGCATCCATGATGATTGGTCATGTATTTTACCTCAAACTATGTCAATATTCAGTGTTGTTGTTTTATTGCTGATGGAACTTATTTTGGTCTTAATCTCATTTCCCTCAAGGGCTGATGGCTCTATTCAACCCCCTCCCTTCTTCATCCGTGTGTGGACTTTAACGATGGACTCGCCACTGATGTGTGCTTTGTATGTGTAAACCCTGATGAAGCATTTCCTTTATGGTGCTGATTGGGGTGGTACTTTAAAGGAGGAAAAGGAATTTTACTGCACAAACGGCAGATTACCATTTAAGTTCAAGGACTTTTTGTTTTCTCGGTGTCAAAAGAAATCCCAATGAATTGCCAAAGTCAAGGTTAAAACCTCGCTCACTTATTTCAAATCAAAGAGTTCCACAGAATAATAACCCCGTCTATGCACCATTCCTCCAGCAGCAGAGTGAAAAAAGAGGGCCTTTTTATTTTCATTCAGGCAGGTGTCCTTGGCTATGATGTATGCGAACAAAGGACATCACTTTAGAAGCCAAGAGCCAGGGCTAAGGTGGCCAAACGACATCTGTTATCTTGCTACATTCTTCACTGTTGCCATTTCTCCAACCTTGGTTACTGTCTTGTGAAGATGACAACATAGAAAAAAAAACCTTTAAGTCGTGTTGAAGTTCTGATTGCAAAAGCTAGAAAACCTTGAAGAATAAAAAGAAACACTCAAGTATCAAATATTTTATGATGTCATTTGGGTTTTTCTATAGACACATTATTGCAGCATTTATAAAGGCAGCTAAGCAGTATTTAATATGTCAGACACGAGGTTTATGATCCAACTTTACTGCTTGCAGGGATGATTAGTCACACTACCATCATTTTCTCTACTTCTGACATGCCCGAAGCACTTCTCTCTCTTGGGTCAAAGGTGACAAAGCAGCAGCTGTTGTCCTATCTTAAACCTTAGTATGTTTTTTAAGCCGGGGCCTTGATTGCGTAGGAGGTAGCATGTTGACAGGGCTTCTTGCCTCTGAAATACTGACTCCCCTGTCATTTTAGATTAGAGATTCTTACAGACTGAATCCATTGCTGCAGTGCTATCAGACCAACTTTTGTCACAGTTAATGCATAAAACCGTATGTTTTCAGTCCAGACTTCCACGGTTTTTGGGGAAAGAAGAACGGTATATGTAGTGGCTCAAACACAGCAGCACCAGTTTAGAATTTAAAAGTATCTCCCTCCTGCCTTTGAGCAGCACTGCTGCGAAAACTATTTGTCAATTTTATCAAGGACCAAACAGGGTAAGCTGTGAAACAGACAGATGGGGTTTCATCATCTCAAATAGGATTTCAGTCTTGTGCTGTGTTTTGTCTGCCACAGCTGAGAATATATATCTCCAACGTTCTGTTTTTCTCTTTCTAGCAGATATCACCACCCAAAATAGTGACTATTGTGTATCGCAAAATTGTAGAGAATTTTTTTCTTCAGCATTTATAGTTGACTGTAATATTATGGATTTTCTATTTGCTCGACTGATCTTGATGTCCCTGTGTTAAGCTTTTTGGCTATGGTAGAACACCCTGACAACTGTGGATTGATTTCCATGAATGTTGGCAAGGAATATTAATATTCCCCTTATAAAAATGACATCATTTTGCATATTGTGTTTGCTGGTGCTGAGCAAACCCAGTGATGATCACCAGGTGGACACCATTGTCATGCCAACATGCAAAGCTAAGAAAAAATGTTTTACCATATTGGCATTTTCTATTTAACCAGAAGAGAGTTTACCAATTTAATAGGACTATATTGCCAAACATTGAAAAGTCTTTGTGCAGACTCAGACTCATGAATGGTGAGATTGAGACTGTAGCAGTTCATGGCTGAACAGCTGCCTATAAGACATATAAGAGTAGACAGTACGACAGCTAAGTCCAGTCCAGCTTTACATACATAAGTCACTTGAATTAGAATGTTTACTTTATGCACAAAGCAAGACAGTGTTTCAGATTTATGTGCAGCTGAGTTCCACATCTGCTGTAAATTCTGCTTCAATGTAACTTTTTACATTCTGTTTTTTTTTTTTTTTTTAATGTTCTTTATTTCTGCCATTCAGTTCCACTCCTTCCCATAAGCATATATGACAATGCCAACAAATTAAAGAATTATTTAGTATCATAACTTACCCCAGAAAACTGTGATCACTTCCTAACCAATAACTCAGCTAGGACAAAAAAAAATTGCAGAAACACCATAAAAGTGAGATTTGTTTGTAAAAGATTTGTTTTTATTCCATTTGAGATTTCACATGAAGTGATACAGAAAGTGATGATAAAAACAGGACACCAATAATAGACGCAAAATTGAGTACACCAATGCTAAATGCAGGGGCATTTGTGAGATGAGCCCTACCAGAATTAATACTTCTAAGTCATACAGCATGCATTGGCACTTTTAGAGTATAAAAAAATTATGATTGAGAACATACTTTCAAGCAGTTTGAAAGTTTTATTTCTGAGAGTCAGATTTCATAGAATGACGTGAGAATAGAATTTGGGACAATGAAGAGTTCTTGATAATAAAGAAAAAACCCCCATGTCACAGAGTCTATTTTCTTCAATGCGATGATCATTCTTTCAGTTTCCTTGTCATAATACAATTTACTATTCTCAAACTGTTTTAAATGGTTTGAATGGGTTTATGAAATATTTTTGTTGAGATATAACAGCTGCTGCTGTCATGCAGGGATTCATGGGGATGGATGAAACTAAACTAAATATTCTCTACTTCACTGATGATTGAATCAACTTGCTTCTCATTAGATTTATGTATCTTCTCACCTTTTGTCATCGCCACATTTGATAACTTGTGACACTCTTTGATAGGCATAAGATCAATCGAAGGAATGTTTGCAGCCTCTAAAGAAGGCTAAAGATGGAAAATCAGACTTAAACACAAACGTATATCTGAAAACCAATCGGAGGGGAATGGGTTTTGATCTTTAAATGTATCCTTAAAATATTTTTCATTTGTTCAGAAAACGTGTTCACATCAGTCTTCTTATATTCATTGCTTGATATTTGGAGCTCTGTCTCATCGAAGGTCATAGTTTGAAATTTCATTGGTCTGAATAGTGTGTGGGAGACTGATGACTCACTCATGACATGATCAGCTGCATGATAAAACATGACAAACTACACAGAGAATATAAAGAAAAGTAAAGAAAAAAAATATCAGTAACTATATCACCTTTTGTATATGTTACTGCAGTGTCTCTTATTTGCACAAAGTAGAACAGAAAAATAAGCACAGACATGTTTTTAGGCATATTTTTAAGCTTAAATTAATTTGACTTTTAAACAAGGACTGACTCTGAAGTGACTTCAATTACTCTGCTTCCAGCAAGATGCTATGATAAAAACCAGGCACACAACTACATCAGTCTCTCCTCACAGTGATTAGAATATTGTGCGACATAACTTTTGCCAAGTAGCAAGCAGAAGCAGAAGACCACATGCTGAGACACCCTGCTTATCACCAAAAACACAGCCTGGCACACGAATTACAAACACGACTGTCATCGTGTATTGTCGTGATAAATTAGAATTTTTTTTAAACAAAAAGAAATTAGCAGACAGGCTAAAGAGCCAAAATTTAATTCCAAATGTATGTGAGTGTTGTAGAGAATAACAAAAGGAAATACACAAAAGCAGATACACATAAACAGATGTTCACAACACTCAAACACACATTAGTATACTATGAGTGGAGACTTAAAAACAAAACCCAAACAACCATATAGAAAATGAATTTAAAAAGGGCTGGTGTTTCCATGATATATCTGGGCCACAGCCATCCACTGTCCACTGAGCATCTTCAACACTGGCCAACACTTCAGTCCTCCTGTTACTATACAGACAATGATTCTGATCCAATGACATCTAGAGAACAGATGAGTCATGATTCATTTTTAGATCAACTAATGATCAGCATGAACATTTCATAGTTGTTGAATATAGCAGACACACAGCAGAAACAAGCAGAACAAGCTGCCCTGACGTGGTTTTAAAAGTCAAAGGTAAATAGATTAAAACAGTCTCAAAGATGAAATGTTTACTGAACTTTGTTTACATGAACTATACTTACACTCATGTGAAGACAAGAAAGTAAACCCTTTAATAGTGATCAAGTTTCATGCCAGAACATAATTAAAAAGTAATTATCTGATCCTTATTGGGTCCTACAGTTAGGCAAATACAAGTTCAAAAGAAAATAACATGTTGTATTGTTTTACTGTCCATTGCACAAAATCTGATCCATCCATCCATTTTCTGCTACTTATCTGTGGTTGGGTTGTGGGGTAGCAGGGAAGCCCAAACTTAACTCTTCCCCAGCAACATTTGCCAGTGTGTCCTGGGTCTCCTCCCAGAGGGACGTGCCCAGAACACCTCACTGGGGAGATATCCAGGGGGCATCCTAACCAGATGCCCAAGCCACCTCCTGTGGATCTTTTCGATATGGAGGTGCTGTGACTCTACTCTGATCTCTTCCTGAATGACCGAGTATTTTGTCCTATATTTAAGGGCGAGTCCAGCACACCCTGCGTAGGAAACTCATGTCAGCTGTTTGTATTTGAGAGCTTGTTCTTTTGGTCACTATGTACAGCTTGTGACTTTAGGTGAGGGTAAGAATGCAGTCTTTGCCTTCTGGCTCAATTCTTTTTTCACGGCATTACTGCAGATGCTGCACTGAATCTGCCTGTTGATCTCATGCTCCATCCTTCCCTCATTTGTGAACAAGACTCTAAGCTCTTTAAACTCCTCCATTTCAGGCAGAACCTCACTCCCCACCGGACGAGGACGCTGCACCCTTTCCTGGCTGAGAACCATGGTCTCAGATTTGGAGGTGCTGATTTTCATCCCAGTCACGTCAAAGTTGGCTGTAAATCATGCCAGCAACAGCTGGAGATCATGACCCGATAAAGCCAACAGACCCACATTATCTGCAGAAAGAAGACCCAATGAAGCCACCAAACCAGATCCCTTGAACATCTCGGCTGTGCCAACAAATTCTGTCTGTAAAGTAATTAACAGATTTGTTGATAAAGGAGAGCCTTGGCAGAGTGCAATCCTCACTAAAAACATGTGTGACTTGAACCAGGCGCTCGCCTTCATGCACCACTTCCAGGCCTGGGTCCAGATGGGGCCCCATGACCTATGTTGAGGCAAGAGAAACCTGGAACCATTGTTTTTACACATCATCTGGGTTCTTTGAGCCAGGCTTGGTTTTAGTCCCTCCCCTCAAGACCTGTTTGGGTGACCCTACCAGGGTCACCCAAACGGCAAGCCCCCTCCAATATAGCTACAAAGTTCTTCTGGATGCACAGTCCCCTCCATGAGGCGGCAGCTAATCCAAAAAGAAAAGGGAAATACAAAAGAAAGCAATATGTGAAAAACTAATGAAACCACTGATGTGGCAGCTTGTAAAACCACCTTTAACAGTAACAACAACCGAGATTTCTCTGGATTTATCTTTGCCCTTTCTCTGCCTTAATATCATTGCTCCCAATCATAAGATGTGTTTTTATAAACAAATGTACTATTATTTGTACTACTATGTGTTCATAAAACTTAGTATATTTATATACTTTAAACTACCAAAAAGTGAAAACCAGAATTTACACATCTATTATTATGAAATGCATTGCTGAATCACTGTCATTTTCTGCTTTTTATCTTAAATAAATGCATGTTCTACTGCCATCTTGTGGTAAGACACAGAATTACATCTTTGTACTGTCTACTGGCCTTTGATTGAAACAGAATTTTTCTTCTGTGGTGTAAAATATGGCGAAGACTACAGAAGCGGTGAAAAATAGCATTTACTACAAACACGTTTTTCTTCAGTGATGGTATTTTCTGACAATAATTTTAATTTACTCCAATAACTCCAGATGTTCCAAACAATATGCATTATAGATGACATTATTTCAACCCAGTTCAGATTGACTCCATCTCAACAACCTCTTCACTTCTTCATACTTCTTAAAAATTATTTTTTGCATATTTAATTAGAAGCCACTAAGTCATTCATAATATTAGTGGGACAAAGATGATAAAATATTTAGAAGAACCACAACCCCACAACTGAGCAGATGCATTATTTATTTATTTTATTTTTTTAAATAATACTTTTAACTTTATAAATGGAAATTAACCTCTGCATTTTATCCATCTGTTGAAAATTTACTGGAGAGCAGTGAGCTGACATGTTTCAGTACTCAGAGAGGACTGGCCCTGCCAAGGGGTTTAACCGTGGTTCAGCTCTTTTGGCACACCAGACCCAGGTCCTCCAGGCCCAAGCCCACCTCTGTTGGACATGTATGAATAATACTGGGGAAATGTGTCACCATTTGGGTGTTGTCACAAAATTTCTAAGTAAATAAATAAATAAATAGATAATTAAATAAATAAAATAAATAAAATAAAAATATTTAGCATTTTTAAAATAGTATAATTGTTTCACAGAAAACTTGGGAGGTTGTTTAAAATGGTGCGGCACTATGTAAATGCAGAGAAAATATCAAATTTTAAAAGTGTATCTTTATCTTTGTCTTTTTTTTTATTCACTCTTTATTCTTTACTGCAAAGTTGTTCAACTTTGTGTAGAATCTGAGAACAAGGTATTGAGTATATCCTCCTGAGACCCAGCCCATTCATTTATGTTCTTTATAATGGACATCTCCACCTGTATCTTCATTAAGTATTTGGAGTGACTCTATTAAGCTTTGCATCCTGGGAACTTTACTTCTTTTCTCTATCAAGATGGCCACCATACCCTCAACCACATTTTGAGGAAAGAGGAGAGGTAAGTCAAATATTTGTTATCTATTGCTAATTTTACCATAATAATGATATATATTCTCGTTCATTAACATGTAAATAACAGATTTTTTACATATGAGAACAATTTAATTATTTCTGTTTTAAAATAAGAGCCATTTAATGAATGTCAATGGTAGTGGAAACCAGGACTATGTTTGTGTATTTGATGACGGCACATTGTTGTAGGAGAAAAACTTGAAGCAGAGAGGATTCTAAACCACATAAATGAGGAAGTGAGGAAGAGGATGGGGAGGATTAGTATCACCCTGTGATCGTGATGGAGATGATGGAAAGGGACAAGATTCAGAGTTTAACATGTATAACATGTTATTACCATGTTAAATTATTGTAGTATTTGTACTATGGGTAAATGTTGTTGAGTATAGGAAAGTTAACTAAACAAATGCCTATAAAACTGGTCAATAGGGAGTCATATCACATCTATGACACTGAAATTACTGTATTAACCCAAACTGATGTGAAAAAAAGTTAACTTTTACTCCTTTTATTGACTTGAATTCATTTGTGTTTTTCATCTTTCATAACAGATGCACACCTGTGCTACCTGAGCTTCCTGTAAATCAAGATGATACTAAAATCTGTGACTACTGTAGTCAAGTTGAAGACTTTTCACAATACACTGATGGCAAAATCTTTCAAGATCCGGCAGCTTTTACAAATCAAAGACAGCTGCAAACAACAGGAGGGTCACTGAATACTACTAGCCAAGAAATCCAGATTCCCGTTGGCATATCAGTACACATGACCTGCCTTGACTATCCCAGATTGAAAATATTTGGTTCCAGGATTATCACAGCTAATTTATTCAGAGGAAGAAGGAAAGCAGAACTTTCCTTAAGCTATATGTCTTATAGAACATAAGGAACTTACTTATGTTCTGTGACTTATAGTTCAATGTAGGACCTAATACATGTTTTACATTACATTGCAATGTATTATTACCTTGACCTTGCAAGCAACAAGTTACAGAAAAATCTACAGAGTTGTTTTTTGTTTGAATTGAATGCATTGTTGGATGAAAATCCCTCTAAAAATATTATCTGCTACTTTTTTCTCATTTTCTAAATGCAGTTCCATTTTTACATTAATACCATCCTGTTGTTCTCTACAGTGGATAATACTTTTTAAAAATATATATTTTTTTAAAAAAATAAAAATTGTAAGGTGTTTTTTTAGGCCCACATAGACAGGAAA
Organism: Telmatherina bonti; assembly: GCF_933228915.1. Classification (NCBI taxonomy): domain Eukaryota; kingdom Metazoa; phylum Chordata; class Actinopteri; order Atheriniformes; family Telmatherinidae; genus Telmatherina; species Telmatherina bonti. The sequence continues at coordinate 24,378,260 of NC_136624.1, forward strand.
TTAAAAAAAAATGGAATTGAAAGACACTATTTTTCTTTGGTTCTCATACTTTATTTGAATCTGGTGTAGCAGGGAAACAACTAAAACCTCCAGGGCAGTGATCCTGTAGGACTGAAGATGAAGAACTATATTTAAAAGGGTCTGATGGAGGAAAAGGTTTATACAAACTTTATAGGTCATCAAGCAGGAAACACTGAACTACCACAGGGACAAACAAGACGAACCACCATGCATCCTCACACTCATGTAAATTAAGTCAATTTAGAGCCACCAGTTGAGGATAATGCATGTTTTGGGCCATGGTAGGAAATAGGAACACCCAGAGAACAAAAATTCAAAGAAGTTGACTGAAGGAGCTGTTTCCCTGTTTTTGTAACAGCCTACATGGATTTCCACAACAGAATCATACATATTTTATCGAGTTCAGAAATACTTTCTGGGACATACTTCTTACCAAGCGATGTTACTGGTGTTGCCAGTTAACTTTAATTGTGACTTGTTCTTGCAGGTCTTTTCATTTTAATCTGACTTCCATATATTGTGTTTTACAGGTTTTTATCTCCTGCTCCTGAATTTTTTTTTTACTTTAATGTGTAAGTTTTAAATTGGCATATAATCTTTTTGTCCTAGCTGTAGGATTTTAATATATGTTTCTAAGACCTTTGCACCACTCACATAATCAAAACGTGTCTTGAAGCCATCCTGATGTAATTACCCATTTCTTCTTCCCTCCAGTGGATTCACTGATGTTCTGCTGTTTAAATTAAATTTCAAATAGGTTTCCATTACAAAAAAAAAACAAAAAAAAAACTTTTGTATAAAAGTTTATAATACTTTGTAATACTAAATTATTTACAGATTTTTTGCACTTTTCCGAGGTAGTAGTGATTAAGAAATATTCATGTTTGAACTTTAAGGTTATGAGTTTCCAAAACAGTTGGCCTTGCAGACACCACTGTATATCAAAGGACAATCAATTTTCAATGATATTCAATCAGCACTATATAAGTTTCCAAGCTTGAATTTGATGCTTTTAAGTGTTTTTGTAAGTACATTGACGTTCATTTTATTCATTACTGAAGCCATTACTCCCCCTGCAGCATCCTAAGGCTGAGAAACCGCATTTTTCCCCCCCCAGCCTGGGACATCATGTGACATGACCTCCTTTAGCAAAGATATCCAAAATGTTATTAAAACAAGCAAATAAAAGACAGAAAGTGACAGAGCAGTCACAGAGTCCACATCAGGCTCACTTTTACTTGCCGGTGAGAACTCAGAGAAGACAGGATGTGAGACTGATGCTGATTAAGCTTTCTTTCATTAGGAGCATCAAAATATGGACATCTGTGGAACCAGTGTTTCTTGAAGAGTTAATTTAGTAAAAACTACCTACTTTTCATTGCATATTAAAAAGAAAAAAAAAAAAACTTGCAGTAATTCTACCTCTTTATTCCATATTTTATGTCAAGATATGCATTTCATATGGAGTTATGATTCATAACAAAAGAACATGTTTGAAGAATGGAGGGAAATATCGTGGCTCACATAATAAAAACATTCTCATCATCTTTACAAAGTCATACAACAAACAGAAACAAGGAAATCTCAGTTGTAACAGCAGAGTATGATAAATCAAATGTCCTCGCTAAACTGGAACCTAACGGTGATGAACGAACAAGAATGATCTATACACACAAAAACAGTTTAGCTCCTGAGATTCTCTGAGGGACAAAGCGGCTGCTCAGGACCTGCGACACTGCCACGTAGACATCGGTGAGTTTTTATCCCTCTGGGTAATTTCTAACGCGTTGAAACGGATTTCTACTGATGCGTAACAAGTATTCTCATGTGACGCACAAACTGCAGTGGTGGAAGATACGTTGCGAGATCCGACGCCGGTCGCACACAGCTGAGGATGTGAACAAGTGTACAAAGTGAAACTGCAATCAAAGGATCTGTGCTCGCTTGATACAACTGCTATCACTCATCTCTCTGGTCAGAAATGAGAGTGACCAGAGCTCCCAGTTAAACGCGATATAGCATGATATTTCATGATCACGTCAGGCAAACAGTGACTCGCTTCAGCAACTGAAAAATTTACTTTGGTGATGTAGAAACAGCTTGAAATACCTGAACACTTTATTTTAATATTGCTTTGACAAAAATATTCATATGCTTTATTATATTCACAGACGACACATCGTTTGACTCATCGACACAAGACATTGGAGAGCAAACATTCATGTATACAGAGGAGCCGCAGAGACGGTTTTCATGTGGTCTATTGTGAGTTTTTTTTTCCTACACGACAAAGACGGACGCTTTAGGGCTGGTACTATTACACTTTATACATTTATCAACACGACCTCCCTGTGTTGAGTAACTTCACAGCAAAGTGAGGACAATAGTTTGCAGTTGGGAGCTGGATTGAAGGGGGGAGGTGGGTTAATATGCCTTCCTTTCATAATTTCCTCCCTGCAGCCACAGATAGACTGAGATCAATCACCAGTCTCTTTTCCTCCAGCCCTCATGAATCCAACATTTGAGGTTTTGGACGACGAGAAACACGTTTCCATCTGTTAGGGAGATCTGTTCATCCAATGGATGCATGCGAGACGAGTCCCTTTGTGCTTTGCCAAAGCCAAAGTCCCAATTGACATATCACTCAAAACAGTCATCCATAATCTGTCCTTCTTTATCTGCCAAAGAATATGATGAAAAATCTGTTATCCTAACTTAACCCACAAATAGTTTCCTCATGCTGCTGATTCAACTCTTCTCAGTTAACAACAAGGATAGGTGACACATGCACCCCTGAAATCCTTCTTCACCTCCTAGTGTCCATTGGTCTCAGGGGCAGAGGCTGGAGTAGAGGGAGTGGAGGACCGAGACGCGACCGACGCTTTCTCTCCGCCTGGACTGGAGACTGAAGGCACGCTGTCCGGAGCTTTGACCCCCGTTAGACCGACAGGAGACACTCCAGCTGCTGCTGCTGCTGTAGCCACGGTGGCTGTCCTGCTTGCAGTGATGGTTGAGACTGGTTTGGGCTGAGCTTGAAGCGCTGGGCTGCAGATGAGGTGATGTCTTTCCCAGTCTTTGTGCTGGCAGAAGGATCCACAGTAGCGAGCGGCGTTGCAGCCGCTGCATGTCTCGCTAGCTTTGCGGCCACAATTCCAGCAGCACTGGGGAGAAAGAAAAGCAGACCGTAAGTTTTTACTATGTGTTTTGTGCCACATACTCTTGCGCAACTAAAATTGTTTTCCTTTGTGGCTGTTTGCAGGCAACAGAAACAACCGAGGGCATTCAGAAGAACATTCTGGGTTTTCTGTTCCACAAATGGTGACAGCTTCATGTTATTGGCTCCAATCATTCCCAGGAACAATTCATAAGAGGCTGGCTGAAATACGTGCAAACATGTGGAAAAGACATGTTTTGTAGTATCAAAGTCAAGTTTTCAAATGTAAGGAACTGTCTGAACCTTTTCATCATATATTTGATTATATTTGAGCTGGTCAGTCATAGATCCAGAAGTGCTTTTACAATTTCTACATTCACATTCCAAGGCTCCAGCATGATTTCAGCTTGATTGTTCATTTTAAATACAAATCTGGTTAATAATAAATGAGTTAATAAAAAGTAGCTTAAATTAAATTACTGACTCTTCCTCCAGTCTTCTCTCGTCTCAAAAGTCCACATTTTCATCCACTTTCAGTTCCCTTTAATAAAAGTCAGAGCTTCTCTTATCTATTTACCCATTACTATGGTGAATCTAAAACCCCACTAGTTATTGCTTTTTCTCATAAATATTGGTATTTTCATTATAATAGGAATGTTTAATTTTCACACATGCTGAACTCAGCGTAAACTTGCACAAACTTTCCAGCTTCCCATCTCACACTTTACCAGTCAGAGTTAATTAAAAAGTTTTTTGTTTTTTTTTAATGCTTTCTTAAACAAATTAAACATATTCAGCATTTACATGACTTTAGCATTTATCTGGACTCATATTTTAACCTGGAAACTTTGATACTTACTCTTCATTAAACAGTAAAAAGCTTCTAAACCATCTCTTTATAACATTATGTTCAGATATTAAAGAAAATATCTGAATGCTGGGCTGCTAAATTCATCTTTATGCCTGCTGAGGGTTATCCTTTACATTCTAATGAAAATAAAAATTACTGGCTACATAAAATCAACAAAGTAATGTAATTTGGCAAACAACTATGCAGAACCTAAACATTGTATTTTCTCTAAATCTCTATTTTTGCTCACCTCACTGGAATCCTCTTGTTCATTTATGACCATGATGGCATCCTCTTGAGCTTTCCGCTTGGCCTCAGCCAGAGTCTTTTCCATCTTAGCCCTCTCTGCAGCGATCATCTCAAAAGCCTTCTGCTCAGCCTCCGCCACTGCTTTCTGAACCTCATCCATGGCCTGCCGCTTCACTTCATTCACTGCTTCTTCTGCATATGAGAATACACAAGTGTCATGAGTTTAGCTCACCCTGCGTGTCTGGAGTACAGTAGTCTGCTGAATGTGTGCAATATAAAACCTTAAGACAGCCATATTTGTGTCTCAAAATCCCTGGAAATCTTTACTCTGTCATAATTTTTTAAGTGTTCTTACCAGCTTTCCTCCAGATCTCATCTGTAACATATGCAGAGCCTGGCCGTGGAGCAAAGTCACGCTGGGAGTCTGTGGGAAAAGCAAAACAAAAAGGGGATAAGCACCTGCCAGGACTCAAAGATATTCATTTTCTTTTGTATTGTTTGCCTCTGGGACTGACATTTCAGGAAGGGAAACAGATGTGTAAAAGAGAAAAGCCTCACAGGCAGACACTAACACTATTTTTGTCTGATACTCGTGCAGTTTGTCTCTGATGCAAGCAAGTCCACATATCTAGGCCACACAGCCAATGTAATTGTTGGTTGTCAGAGTCTTGGACTGATCGGAGATCTGACAGCTTTAGAAAGGAATGTGTTTGGCTTGGAGGGAAACACAGACCAACAAGCTGTGTCAATATTCTCACTGTTCCCTCAAATCTCTTTCCCTGCATCTGAATTCACTTCTCTGTTACTTCTGGGCTCTGCCTGTCCAGCCTGACTTCACCCCCTCTTTTCCCCATTTCTCGTGCTGTATCTCCCCATCTTTCTCCCTTTCCCTTCATTTACATCCCCCTGTCTTCCAACAAGTCTTCGTACATCCCCTCTACCTCGGCCTGAGCCCAGGCAGGCAGGCAGTCTTTCCGACTGGGGCCCAGATGGCGCTCTGGAGAGTCAGCCAGCTCTGGGTCTCTGAGCCTGCAGGACTGCAGGACGGCCCTTCTGTGGCCGATATGGCGGAGGCCAGTCCTGGCACCTGTCTGGGAGTATGGAGCAGCAGGGGGATGGCAAGGCTGGCACACAAAGAGAACACTGCCAGTACACACCAGACTGGAGGACTAACTGTGGAAAGGCTCAATGACATGTGACTTATGAGTGTAATTCTATTTATGACCACTAGATGATGGAATGACTATGAAAACAGAAATGAGTCTGTCATCTAAATTAAACCCAGGATGCCCAAATCATTATATCCCATTATTCAGACTCCAGCAGACATTCGGGCTGGGCTTGCGGCAGTTTATCTACCATCAGCAACCAATGGTTACGATTCATTGAGCCCAAGATGTCTGTTATTATTAGGAAGCCAAACTCATGTTCATCTGGGACATTTATTCATATCAAAGATCCTTTTACTGAAACTAAGAAAGGCTCTTCTCTGAATTCTGCGTCACTTCTGGCATAAAGAATTAAAGTGATGATGCTCAAAGCAGAGTCTGGCCAATAAAAACTAGAATCTCTCAACACATGATCAGAGATCTATTTTGTTTGTATAAAAACAGAATTTTAGGGTGGAACTTCTAAAAACTTAGACAAATAAGACCATCTACATAGTGAGATGGAAAAAAAAACCCAGCAGAAAACAGCAGAGAAGGATGGATCAACTGATTTATATTAGTTTGGCTTCACTGCAATGACAAAGGAATCACCTGGAAAAACCGTGCGCACCTCAAAACGACAGTGGAAGAAGAGTTACTCACCCGACTCTGCAGAATGTGGGCTGTGTGGCTTAGAAAATGGAGCGGAGCCTGAGCCTCCTTTGCGAGGGTCCTCCTGCTCGCTCGTTCGTCGTCTCCAGTAGTTAAGTTCCTCCCGATCGGACTCCTGGCATCTTCTGAGCACGCTCACCGACCGCCGCGTCTTTTCCACCATGTCCACTATACAGTTCAATACCTAGAAGATGACAAAACCCTATTTTACAGGCCGCATTTAATAGAAAAATACAAATATTAACCATTTGAACTAAGTGTTAAGTGATTCACAATCAATTAAAACTGAATAAAAAAACCTGTAAAAAATCTTAGGTCTGCAGCTATAGATGCTAAATGTAAACGATGACCTGCAGCCTTTTTACATAGCATAGAAAGTCCACATAGTTCATTTGGCAGGGATTGTAATATGTTAATATCTTTACTGATCCTAAAAATATATATGCTAACAGTAACATAGTGACCATTTATTACAGCCCAAACACCTTTGATGTCTTATCAGGAAATGGTAGCAATGTATCATTACCGTCAAGCTGTGAAGAGCTGAAACATTTCTGCTCAGGACCCCAGTAAAACAAATTACATTCCTTTTATATCACAAACCATTAACAATACTGGTGCCTTGTCTGCCGACTTACATGGTCCAGATGCCGCCATTCATCAGCCCACTCCCTGTCTGTCAGTCTGTGGTCCACAGGCTCCTCGCGGTAGCCCCCGTTAGTACCTGATTAAAACACACACAAAGAGGACAGACCACAGGCCAATGCGATTAACATTCCTCTGAGTGTGAGAGAAGCCACAAGTGACAGTGAGTTAGTGAAAGATATCAGTATATGCGTTTGACTTTTTGATAGCTCCATCATTGTGGACAAATGTTATAAAACAGTAATCAAGCTTGTGTAAACTTTCCAGACACAGCAAAAACAACCAAAAAGTGAAAAAGTGATTGTTTCATTCATACAGGATGAAGAGTGGCGGGGACTTTGAAGTGACTGCAGGGTGAAAATGAGACTCAAAAGTTGCATGACAGACTGAAAAACGGCAAGAAGCAAAGGTGGGGAGAGAGCGAAAAGCAGAAACCTGGGATGCAAAACAGATTCCCAGCATCCAGAACTTGTACACATCTGGAAGTCAGCTGTTAACCACACACACACACACTCCCCAAGCTTCTCCCTTAGCACCTCCCCTCCTGGAGCTCCCAGCATTCCAGTAGGGAGACACTCAGGCTGAGTGGAGTGGCTCCACATCTAAACACAACCAGCCGGTCTGACACTCACTGTGGACCATTACAGCACACATACGCACAACTATCTGATTCCAATCACTGCATGACTTAAGCAATATCTAATTATACGCTGCACAGAAATAACAGTTTGCACATGAGCAGAGGCCAAAAACATTTTGATGCATGTCCACAAACATGGGATCAGCAGTAAGACTCATACACTGTAAAAAAAAAAAAAAAAAAAAAAAAAAAAAAAAGGGAACCAGTTTCTTCAGTCTAGGGACAATAACGACAACAAACACGCACACACACTCACCTTCTCAACATCTTCCCTCCTTCTGGTTCTCATCAGTGTTCATCAGTTCAAAGCTATGAGTGTAGGGGACTGATGTGTTTATGCGTGTGTGTGTGTGCAGAGTTAAGTGGCGGCAGGCGGGCGGGAGGCTGTCAGACAAGGGACTAAAGCCTCGTAAACACAGCACCTCCACCATGAACAAATCAAGGTGTGCATGCATGTGTGTGCCTGTGTCTGTGAGCTACTGCTGTTTCCACTGAGTGCTGACAAGCCCCAAATGGAGGGCAGATATACACCAGAGTAGAAGCGACCCTCTCTGCCTGGACAGTATGGCTCTGTTTAGACACATATTTGGACCTCCAGAGATATATGGGGTCTGGGTACATAAACAGACCACCCATTATCGCATGTGGAAAATTACATTTATGAATGAATTTTTTTACATTTTGGATGAACAGAAAAGTGAAAATCTCAGTAAATTATGTATATAGATATCTATTTTCATGAAGAGTTTAGTTAACAAGTATTGTATTTTTACATAGTTGGGAAGTTAGTTAAATGCCCACGAGGGTGTATGAAGGTGTTCGGCTTTTGTCCACAAGTATGACATTAATACATGTGCACAACATAGTAGTTATCACGTACCAGGAAGTCGGGGCCTGTCCTTCAGCTCGCGGATCTCCAGCACGCGCTGGCTGTGCTCCCGCTGCAAAATGTGTGGAGCCGCTATGTCATCCAGGGCATAATGCTGCAAAGGTGGAGGGGTCGGGTGAAGCTGGGTGGCTAATGGTAGTGGGTGAGCAGGACTGTGTCGGGGAGCAGGACTGATGGTGCAGATCCGTTTTGTCGCTGGCTCCATGGCCACTGAAGGTCGTTCATGGAAGCCATTTTCTTTAGCTCTGAACAGAAGATGACAGTTCTCAACGGATGGCTGGTTTTATGTATACATCTACGAAGCAATAGGTTGTGTATTGTCATAGGCATGTGTTTTCTGCTGCGACCTAACCTGCTGGGGCTGTGACGCTTGGTGCCCGCTTCAGGAGGTTCCATCAGCAGCTCAGAGGAGTCTGGAGAGGAGGCCAGAGTGGTGGTGAGCAGGAGATGCTCATGCTGGGACAGATATTGAGCTGGGGTCTGCTTGGCTGCCCGTGCACAGTGGAGCAGCTCTCTTTGCAGCAGGGGAAGGTTTGCCTAACAAGGAAGAAATAATATTTGTGAATTTTTGTCCCTATATGCGTATACATCTGAAGACCTAGAGAGTCTATGAAGGCTAGAGCAGATCTGCCTCCTGAGGAAGAAGAAAAAGAGCTTTAAAAAAAAAAAAAAAAAGGGGGGGGGGGGGGGGGTGGCTTGACTCCTTGAGGTCTGGCTGGAAGGCTGGGACTGGGTCTGGGTGATGTTCTGCAGCTGCCACCACGATGGCTGTGGCTTTCTTAATTCAAATGAAAATGGCAGGGCTGCCTCTGAGGTTGGTTTCGAGCCTCTCTCACAGCGTGACTGCTGACCAGAGTATGATGTAGGTAACAGTAAAGTTGCACAAGCCAATAACAATTCTACTAAACTTTCTGTTTTACAGTGAAAGATAGACATACGACCTCTCTCCTTTTCCTTACCTTTCACATATATGTATATATATATATACATACATATATATATATATATATATATATATATACATACATATATATATATATATATATATATACACATACATATATATATATATATATACACACATACATATATATATATATATATATATACACACATACATATATATATATATATATATACACATACATATATATATATATATATACACATACATATATATATATATATACACACATACATATATATATATACATATATATATACATATACATATATATATAAATATGTATATATGTGTATATATATATATATATATATATATATATATATATATATATATATATATATATGTGTGTGTGTGTGTATATGAATATTTATCCACGTCTGTGTCTCAAATTTTCCATCTTGCTTTGGTTCCCTGAATTTCCCTAATGAGGAACAGACTCCAGTGTGTTTGCAATTACACCACTTCCTCACTCCCTCTGTTCCCTCTTCTTGAGCAGCCAAATAAATAACCATACCCTTCTGGTTTTATGACGGACCCCATCCTATCGAGGAGAACTTTTAATCATCATTTTAAAATTTGGCAAAACTACGCAGATTTCAAATTTGAACCCAACTTTTTAGACAAAGCCTACATCAGATGAAGCTTACAGACATTTCTTGGACTTTCTGTGGAAAGATGCAGGTACTTTTGCGTTATGGTTTACTCCACAAGACCTCTGTACTCATCTCTCATGCTCCTCAGCATCCCTTCCTTCCCTGGGGCCCCAGCTAGCGGACACATGTGCAGGGTGTCAGTTGAGCGTAGGGCTCTCTGGGGTTCAGCGGGGCGGATGCTAGATCGGCGGCGCCTTGGCAGCTGAATGCTCTTTTAAAAAGGGACAGCGGCTCCATATGGCGCACTGGATCCCATAAAAAGAGAACGGAACACTTTATAGGCATGTTTCACACTTCCGAGTTCCCACTTTTCCTTTTCTCCATCGCACCCACCCTCTCTCTCTTTTCCATTTCCTAACAGAATTTCCCCCATCTGTTCCATCTCTTTCCTAGCCTCTAAGTGTTGGATTTAAGTAGCAAGGAATCCACACCCTTGTAATAAATTAGTAAAAAAAGAGGTGAACAGAGGATTCTTGTCTCAGCCTGAGAGAGACAGATGGAGGCGCTCCAAAGGTAAGCAAAAGACAAGTGTGGAAAAAGATTTTGAGCGCTTTAAGTACAGCGGTACAACTGACAAAAGATTTATGGGCTGCTTTACTGGGGGGAGCTCCTAAAAAGTATACTGTTGCAGACTCCCCTGGTTACAAAGGGCCTCAGGAGGCTGTTTAACACACACTCATCTGTTGCTTGTCAAAAAGAAACAAAGAACTTGATTGGTACTTTGAACTGCTGATAAGAAATGTATTCAGAGCAATAGTACAGTACAGCCTATTTAAGGACTCCTGCCTTGTGTCGGGAAAACATGGAGCAATTCTTTTTTCTCCATCACGACTCTCAAGCATTGATTGTCCACAGATTATTCTGATCATACTGCAATGGGTTTATTCTCAGTGTAAAAGATTTTACAGACTGGTGGACAACAGGCTGAGCATGGATTATAAAGCTTTAACTTATCTGTGAGAAAGCTGTGACAACATGAGGAAACCAGAAATAATCCATCCGGATCATTTCAAAGTATTTTAATGAGATAGAAGATGAGGGGGAAGGTTTGTTTACCTTAAGAAAAGGAATAACGAAGGGTCGTAACGGGAAGTTGGTGGCCTCCTGAAGCCGTGAGTGAAACTCCTCAATAGTAACTGTTGAATTCTACGAGACGGGCAAAGTAAAGGATTTAAAAGTCAAGAAGGGATTTAAAAAAAAAAAAAAAAAAAAGAACAAAAAAACATCATTTTCACAAGACGCTGCTTCTTTAACATCAAAGAAATTACCACGAGAGCCAAAACTAGGCTTCTGACGCTGTCTCCAATCTCAGGAGAAATGTCGTTGCCAAACTGCTGCAGCGTGGTCAGGAAACGCTTCAGCTTGCTCAGCTGGCGAGCCCCACAGGTGGCCGGCAGCTGTTGGTTAGCCAGCGATGATGAAGAGGAGGATGATGGTCCGTTGCTGTAACGCTGCGGTGGTGATGGTACTGCATTCAGGGTTGGTGGGGAATGATGATTCCCATTGGTCACTAGGGAGAAGAGATGAAAAGGGCTGAAATTAAGATAAACTCGGCTGAGTGTTGCCAGATGTTCGTACCCCAACTCTGTGACTAAACGCGTTTTTCCCAGTGTAGAAAGACAGTTTAGGGATTGGTCTTACATGCTGTGGTGGAAAATGAGGCCGGACGAGGGCCACTGGGGTTGACAGAGGGCAGGGGTGGCATAGTTGAGCTGGCACTGCTGCTGGGGGCTGATCTGGAATGAGTCTTAGCATCCACAGGCGAACCGGGCATGGCAGGGCTCTTCTTCTCTCCACCGTCTACAAAGAGAGGAAAGAGTTCAGCTGTGGATCACAAACCTACATAAGAAGTTCTCAGGGACAAAACTCACATCTGACCACATATCTAAAAGTGAGTTTTGCTCACATTAATATGATACAATGGTGCGCTGATAAATAAGACTGATTTTAATACTTTTTATTCAATCAGTACAAAAAGTAACTTGGATTAAAAAAGCAGGTTTGGTAAAGATGCAAGGCAAAGAAGAAAACAAAAAGAGCAGTTTAACTTTCACCTCATTACTTTAAATCAATGCAAAAGTTACATTTTTATAGTTGCAAATGCACTCCCCTCCATCCCACACACACACAAAACACACACACCCAAACCCCACTTCAATTCACTTCATACAACACATACTGCCATGGAATCAACCACCCTGCCCCCATCAAAGAGCCAGATGTCTAAAGTTTAGCCCTTCATTCAGATCAATAACAGAAGAAATGCTGAAGAAGTCTATTGTGTGGGAGTAGAATGCCCCTGCATTGAGCTCCACAGCAAATGGGGGGGTTGAGAAAGAGAGACAGAGAGAGAAAGGGACGGGGCTATTTCACGCTTTACTAACAAGATCGGCAAAGCTTTTGAATGTTAAACGCAACTTCTCAATATGCTATTGATGATGAATAAGACCACCAGATAAGGGGGCTGAAGAAAGTCTAATGGGGGGGTGCAGTGGTGGTTGGGGGAGATTGAGGATCAGAAACTGCCTTTGTCTCCTGGAGATCCATGAAGGCCAGACCCCGTCTCCATTTAGAGTGGATCAGACTTTTCTAACTGCTTCAAGAATTGACGATTAATAGACAGGCATGGTCTCGTGGGTCATGGGTCAGCAGAGAGCAGCTTTTAAAATGTGGTTTTGTGGTTTTAGGGCTTTGGCTTCAATGGCACCCTTTATATCTTTTTCACAGCTATGAACTCTTGATGGCCTTGAGCCATTGGGTTCTAGTTTATAAAGGCTTAAGTTGGAAGGTTTTAGCTGTCAATAGGTACCTCAAAGATTACAAAGGAAGCCTTTTGAATGAATAAACAGAACTTTTACATGTGAAAAAATATGTAAAAACCTACACACATGAATGCATTAAGAATGCAAAGAAATTGTGAGAGGCACAAACTTGTACATATGAAAATATTACATTGCTGTAGTTTTCATAACCTATTCCTAAGCTCCATTTGGGTCCCTTCAAACTCTCCATCTCCCGATGCAACTCATCTGTCACCCCTGCAGCTCATGATACAGCTTTGACTGTTCTTCCTTCTGTTTTGCTGTCCTCTGCAACCCCTCTCCCTCAGTTTCTATCCCGTTCATTTTTTCTCAGCCCCGTGGCCTTCCTGCCATCCCTCCACCTGTTCACCAACACAGGGGGCAGGAAGGAGAGATCTATGCAGACATTTGGATTGCCATACCCAACACACACGTCTGCCATTGCACCGCAGGAAGCAGCCTGCGGCATGCAGACACACCGGTTCCAAAGCTCTGTGCACTCTGTCCGTATGGCCAGGAAATTAGACTGACATCTCAATAACAGAATCAACGGGGCATATGGCCTTAGTGTCAACACTCTTAACATGTAAACAACTTTATAAATACATGCACAAGCGATAGCATTTGGGTATTCCGCTTGCACTAAAATGGAAGTGTTTTGCCGTTTTTCCTCTTGATGAGTTGGCACTTCTTCAACTGCAGTAAATCGTATGTTTGCATCCAAATTGACTGCCATCCACGTTAAAGCTAAGTGTGTTTGATCGACAATATTCATAAAATCATAGAATAAAAACATGAACAACAAAAGTGACTTACTGACATATTTCAGCTGGAAATTGAGAATTTAGGTTGCAGCTGTGTTCACGCAATCTTAAGACGAGGCAGTGTCTGTTGTTAGCTGTGGCAGTGGTAATAACCCAAACAGGAGACATCAGGTGTGTGTACATGTATTGCTGGCAGCCCATAGAGAATTGCCTCTGCTTGTCAATTAGAAGGCGTACATAGCTGGATGAGTTCATCTGGCTTGTGAGCACCTGAGTCCATCATATATAGTCACAGGATTGTCAGGGGAGGCAGCTGTCACTGCAACCACAAAACACACATGCACAGAGTGCACAAAGTGGTCTAATGTTAACTCAGGTGAATATTGGCTTAAAGGAGGATGTGGGCTGTTTGTCTGGTCTAAATGCCACCTGTCATCCTTGTTCTAATGGAACAAAGAGAGAGAACACAAAGCTCCTCAGCTCACATGGGCAGGATTATATCAAAATGTCATAAAGTATTAACATTTTTAAATAAAGGGGACACAGTCTAAGCAGCATTCTGGAGATAAAACCTATACGTTGTCCTCACCCTTTCACGTCTTCCGAAATTTGTGAGTAACATAAAAACTACTGTATATAATTCTAAACCACTGCCTGCTGCTCTTCTGTCTTATGTCTTCTCAGACATAAATGACAAACAATGTTACTTAGCTTTATGTGAGCGTTTTTGATAAAAGCTGCCACTGCGGAGATGGTAAAGTAAGATGCATCTATGGTGATGGTGTTGCTAGCCAGGTGTTTCTTGTTTGTTTAGCTTCAGGTGACGCTCGTGTGCATTAAAATATTCAGTCGGCTTTAATTGCCTCTGTCTCCACTGGAGATGATTCAGAATGAGGCTTAAAAGGGAAAAAGAGGGACAGAAAAACAAAAAGCAGCCATTTCTGTTGCTCCACTGCTAGGAACACATTAACTAATGAAGTTGATAAAAATAATGTTTCAGGAACGTTCAATTATCTGGGATGTATAGCAAGGCTGGATGAATTATTGTGTGTCAGCGGACATAAATCATGCATGATGCAGTACATAAATATAAATGTTCAGTGTTAGGGTTTATTAAGCTCTTGTTTTAAGTCTGAAGTTTAAACTCTGTTTATAAAAAAAAAAAAAAAAAAGGCTGACTGCTGTGTTGGATTGGTACGCTCCGCTATCTCTGTCTTGTCATGAAAATGAAGTGTGAGAAGATACAACACAGGCGTAGCTAATTTATCACAGAGAGAAAAGAAACTTCATGGTATGCGCAATGATATAATTGTGTGGGTTGGAGTTGACATGTTATCACGTACAAAAACATGCTACAATAAATCAAACCATTTACTTTTTGAAAATATAAATGACAGAAATAAATAAATCAATAAATAACAACAAACAGCTTGTCAAATTTATTGATTGGTTGATTGATTAACTGTTAAAATGGTGTGTTTAGCCTAGCTTAGCAAGGATACGCTAGCTAGCTTAGTAGACAATGTCACAATTCTAAAACTATTGTGAGATGTTTTTTTAAAAATACTTTTTGCCTAAATTATAAAATATTTTAAAGAAATGTATTTGTTTATTATATCATTCAAACCATAGATAACAGCTCAAATAAAAATATCATTTTTCTCCTTTTTCTTTAACAAGTTAAAATCAGCACGAATCGTGTAAAGTAGGAATCTCAAACTCGAAAGTCCCAAAAGTTTTTAGTGTTTTTTGGTGGTGTTATTCAGTTGAGTCAAGTGTGTTGAAGCAGGAAAGCATATAAACATGCAGGACAGTGGACCTAAAGGACCACAGGATGAGATGTAAATATCTTAAAAAACAAAAAACAAAAAAACATGAAGACCTGCCACTGTGTGTTGCATGCTGGGAAGGTTGGGCTGTTTTACAAAGGATGCTTTACAATTCCCTCTGCTTACAACCACCGTTGACTGATTCAAGTTAGTTTTGTTAGGCTACAAATGGTCAAGTTTAGGGAAGTAAAAGGATGGACTTTAAAGGACTGAATTTCACGGCAGAATGCAGGATTGGCTAATTAAAGAAAGAAGGCACATCTATATACAAATTCTAAGTTTTTAAAATACATTTAAGGGGGAAATTTGTTCATTTTAAGTAATTTCAGTAATCACCAAGTTGATAATGTTTGTGTGGACCATGTTCTCCAAACGAATGTCTTTTATTGGTTGATCATATGAGTAGAATGACCAATCTCTGTTATTTAACTTTGATGCCAATATTGGCCAAAACAGATATTGTGTCGATAATTTTTAATTTTGTATGATGCAACTCTGTGTTTTTTAACATTATGGAGTCTTTATATTATCCCAAATGAAAAAAAAAAATTCAACTAGCAACAGCAGTTGATTTGGACATTAACCAGGCTTTCTTTCCTCCTCCTGTACCATATGGATCTAATCGGCCAAGAGCTAGCCAGCTGGGACCTCCAACAGTCACCTGTGAGGGAGGAGGGGGCACAGAAGGGACTGCTGGAGTCTCCGCCTCCTGGCCAAGGCAGCCCCGCACAGACGTACACACTTATACACATCTTCCCTCCAAGGAGAGGAGAGGAGAGGAAGGGGGTGGGTAGAGGGGTGGCACGAGGCAGCTGAATGCAAGCGAGTGGACTTAAATGCTGGGGAGACAAAGGCTGCACCTGGTCCCCATCCGTCCACACACACAGCCATAATACAGCACACATCTGTTCCTCTAGCCTGCGCTCCCTCCTGACCTCCACCCACACATATACACACAGCACAAGGATGCATGCAGCGACACAACCATATCCACTTAAAAACAGATAATTCAACGGTGCATGCATGGTCACTTTCAATGTCAGTTGTTACAGCCTTACAGATAAACAACAGGTTCAATGACTGAGTGTTAAAACAGCTCTGTCCTTGGTTAATTCAATCCACTGAATTCAAACAGTTGCTCTCAGGGGACCAACACCTCCTCAACTGTTGCTATGTAACAGTTTTGCCTTGACAATAAAGCAAAACATCAAACTGGTTTGCATTCATAGTTGTCAAACTACTTCCTGTTACAAACCAAATGAGGACATTTCAAGTCAGACTTTACTTGTTTTTATATAACTAAAACACAGAATTAACTGTGACTTGACGCACCTGGTTTTGTTATTTTGGCCTGAAGATTGTCTATGTGCTATTACAGTAGCACCTTTAGAGATATGGGGAAAGTTTAAGCCAAACACAGACAGGAATGAAATAAGTCATTAATTCAGAGGCACCAGAGTTTAAAAAGGAGAGACAAACAGAGAGGAAAGAGATGGCGGGGAGGGTGGGAAAAACAAGGAGAGAAAATACTGTTTTCAATTGGTTTCATCAGGAGGACAAGCCTGGTTGTCAGACTCAGAGCCAGGCTGTTTTTCTTGGCTCTCATTACCAACCTTCCAGCCCTTTAGACTACATATTTGGATAAAACCCAATGTCAACACTCTGCTCCTCACTCTGCTGGGATGGGGAGCAATGTGGAGATACCAGGGTGGACGGTAGGGCTAAAGTGAAGGAGAAAGGTTCACAAGGATAGAGAGGGATTGAAGGGTGTTCTTTGGAAGAGGGAGAAACGGGGGTGAAAACATATTGAGGCTTCTGTGTATGTCGTGAAAAGGCACACAACTGTCCCTGAAGTGAGTTCCTCACATGTCCCCATGACAGAATAACGTTGAGAGAAGCCCTTGCATAACCTTGTCACTCTGTGAGATAATTGCAAAAACACTGCTGAAATCCAGCAGGCCACATAGTGAAATAAGGAACCCGCAGATGGAAATCTACTTAGTGGCTGAAAAAGAAAACGAAAAGAGGGGACGGCAAGGCAGACAGACGTCGTCTATAAAACTAAGAATGAGCAGTAAAAGAAGTACAGTGATGTGATGCTAGAGGGAGAGGGCGGTTTGGCAGATGTTAGACTCCAAGAACGGACAGCTTCCACGTGTATATGAGGTCAGACTGCAGGGAGAACAGCTGGATGGGATCTGAAGTTGTTAACCTTAAAATTACTCAGAAACACTGACACTGACTAAACTTCAAATAGCTAACACTTATTCACTAAAATTCATGTTAAACTAACTAAAAAAAATGAAACCACAAGCCTCCCAGTACGTTTGCAACATTTTTCCTGTTAATATTACTTCTAAATTGATTATAAGGATTGAAGAGTTGGAGGTAAATCAGTATGCTGTCACAGACCAGCACACGTGCAGTTGCATTTGACTCCATTAGAAGCTCTTCCATCAATAGGTCAAAGGAAGGTATCTCGTTCAGACACACGTCTGCATCACACACAGCTGGGCAGCGAGTGATAAAGCTGGAAGTGGAAATGTGTCATCATGCTTCTATGTTTGTAGAAGTGCATTGGCCCCATTCACCAGGTGTTGGGTTTGTCATCAGGTGTGCAGGGAGAAGATGTATATACCTGAAATAACACATTCACACCTGAGCGAAGGTCCGGCCTAGGGCACACATCCATGTAAATAACAACAGGGGGCATAACAAGGACAATTCAAATCTGTCAGTCATGCTCTAAAGTCACAAAAGATTCTCAGACCTTCCCAGCAGCTCCCCTTTCTCTAAGCGCAGCGGATTATCTACCTATCTGGTTACAAGCCTTCTCACCTCTCTGTAACTAATTGGTTAGTCTGCACATCAATCATGAGCTTGGTGAGTATTTAAACCTAAAACCACCAAGTGGGAAAAAAAAGTCAGCTGCAGCATGACATTAAACTTCATTTGTGTTGCGAACTCCACCCCCCCACCCCTTTACCCCCGCAGAACATTTCACCTAACAGTAAGGATGTTGTCAGAACAAAGTTATAGAGCTCCCCTGACACATGTCGGTGTGCGTATATATTTGTGCCTGTCTGGAGGGTTAAGACTTGGGCCCTCCTACAGACTATGAATTTAAATGGCAGACAAGCAAAACAGTGTTTGCCTAAATTAATATTAACCATTGCCCCACATGCTCTGAACTAGCAAGTTACTGTAGTCCATAAAACAACGTAAAAACCCCAGATATGAGAAAACAAACCCAACATTAAACCCTGGCCTGTTTCAGACCAGGTGTGATGGTATTTAACAGCTCAATGGACTGGGCTCAAGTTCAACCAGATGTTACCATTAGCATAACATGCCACTCTGAGGACAATCACAGTCTTCGCCCGGCTACAGAAAGCTGGTAAAACAACTGAAACTGTGCTAACTACATCAATCAAGTGACAGACTGGTACTTTAAGGTATTTTACTAATATTAAATGTGTCTTAGTAGCCCAAAAGGTCAAAGTCTTGATATTAAATATGGCTACTCTTAATGACATTTTCACTTTTGAGACATTTACTTGCAAAAAAAAAACCCACAACAAAGTAAATCTAACTGTACTAAATTAAAACAAAGACTTTATCCTAACCCGCCACCCTCTAGTTTTGGTGATGTAACGAATTGAAGCTGAGCAGAGCAGTGTATGGTCGACAGAGTCCACAAGCAGGGCTGTGGGCAAGCTTAGAGCCCAGCTGTATGAAAGACCAGAGCTCAACAACCGCAGAGCGACACAGATAAGTAAAACAAAGAGGCCAGCTGTGCTCAAAACAATGTGGGAAATGAGACAGGGAGGCTGTGGAGGATGAGCGTGTGTGTCTGTGTGTTTACGTGTGCTTTCACTGTGTGCTGTTGGGGGCTGTCTGCACTTGTGTCTAAGAGTAGAGTGCACCTTTAGTGGTTTTTTTTTTTTTCTTTTTCTCAACAACTAACACAAAGACATGCAGCGCTGGAGCTGAATGACAGCGGTGCTTCAACACACAACAATCTACAACTAAAGTGCTGATGCATCCACATACCTCAAGCTGAAAAACTAAACCAAATTGTAGAAGGCAAGTGAGTGGAAATTTTTTTTTTTTACATGCACCCTTTTTCATGATGATACAGGAGGGAGGAAAGTTGAAAAAGGGAGAGATTAATGACTATGACAGACATTTCATGGAGAGGCAACACCACCCATTTCTTGTCCACCCACGCATCTCAACTACACAGCAAACACACTGTTTTTGTTTGTTTGTTTTAATTTTCTTGAGTATCAACTGTAGCCTTTTGGGTAGTTATGCAGGAAAATTACAAAGTCTTTCAAATATATAACATTTCTCTGCATCCCTCGCCTCTGTTTATGTTTCTTCCTTGGCAAAGTCACCATTTATCTCTCAATGCAATAATATATATATATATATATATATATATATATATATATATATATATATATATATATATATATATATATATATATATATATATATATATATATATATATATATATATATTTGATAGTAACACTGTAAAGAGGCGGAACGTCACATATTTGTGCAGCTTTAAACCTATTGCTTAGATTCCTTTATAAGCATAAAGACTGGAAGTGACTTCTCACCCCTTTCCCCAAACACATTAAAATGACATTTTAAGGAATTCATCTGTGGTCATTTTACAGCTTCATTAGCATATGCTGCTGCTCCTCCCAAACCACACCAGCCCAGTAAATAAAGACCTTTCCTTGGGTCACTGAGCGGGTCTCTCGGGCTAGTAAAGGGTCAGTAGATCCTTGCAAGAGACCCATGACTCATGCACTTAGGACAAGGAGAGAGGGTACAATGTCAATGAGCTTGTAAGAGGGAGGATGAAGGGTGTGCAGGTGCTTACTGACAGCCTTTTATTCCAAAGTTTGATGAAACAATCAGTCGAGACTACTGAGTGAGCAGGTTCTGCTGGATAAACAGCTTACCCACTTATGTCTGTACACTCGAACATACAAGCGTGCATGCGCATCCAAATGCACAACTTCTTCCTGAACCCCCAGGGCCAGATATCATCGCCCTTGCCACTGGAACTAATAGAGCACTTCCTGCAGCGAACTCTACAAGCAGCTGCTCTGTCCTATGTGTATATGTGAATGCTGAAATGAGGGGGTACTTTGTAATGAATTCTTCAGAAAAAAAAAAATAGCAAGGGTTAGCCTGGTCTGAATCTCTATTTATTACTACACTTTCAGGGAAGAAACACGCAGCTGGGATTGAAAGATTGAGGGCAGACAAAAAAGAAAAAAAGCTGCAGAGCACTAAAAGACAAGCAACCTTGTGAGATCTTAAGACAGTGTCTGCAAGACAGCTGGTACACACATGGAGACACACTCACCTCCCTTCTTTCCTTCCTTCAAACATACTCTTATTAAGTGTGCGATAAGAAACTTCAATGCCACACAAGTCCAAGACAGAAACTACAACTGATCACCATGAATGAATGAATGAAGGGATAGAAATAAAAATGAAACTTCTGAATAAAAGAAGCTGGAATGTCTTCTGTGTAAAAAGCAGGCACACAAAGATGAAGTACAGAGTCTGACCAGACAGGGGTCTCTGGTTTGAGACTGTGCAGCCAACAGTTAGTCGCTCCTATCTCCCTGATGGACTGGCCTGGCCTGGTATGACACTGGCCAGGTCTCTCTGTCTTTTCTCCGTATACTTCTCCTCTCCTCCCCCAACCCCCACCTCGTCCTTCTAAAGCATCCCTACCATCTTATGCACACACACAAAAAAAATCCCATGGAATCATTTTCTCCAGCAAGAAGCTGCACATGAGCGGATTAAAAGAAAATAAACAGCATTACAGCAGTTTAACTTGCGCATTAAGGTTCCATCAATATCAGTGACATTACAATGATCATGAAAGACAGGCGCAGCAGTTTTCCTCGTCTTTCCATATGTCTGGGATACTGTACAGCAGATGCACTCGTCTTCTTTACCTACTTTCTTCTGCTCTGTTTGCCATGTGGAAAAACTGATTACCATCTAAGTAAATGCCAGCTGAGAGATAAGCCCCCCTTACACACACAAAGCAAATCATATTAGGAAGGTTATTCATCTTCCTGATCACAAACACAGTCTCTCTATCTCACATACTAATTATCATGTGTATATATATATATATATATATATATATATATATATATATATATATATATATATATATACAGCATCTTTCTGCCAGTGTCAAATATGGAAGAAAATGGAGTAATCTAAACATCATTTGTAAACCAAATTTCATAGAGTAACTTAGATTAAAAGAAAGAAAAGAAGGAAGAAAGGTTGAAAAGTGAGTATTTAAGTATTTAGACCATATGGCAGGATAGGTTCTCTGTGCTCAGGTTAAGACAGCTTCCCTCGACAAGGATGATGAGATAAAGAGGAGAGGATGAAGCACCATCTGTACAGTATACAGAACAGTTCTGGGAATTACAATGAAACACACACGCACACACCAGAGCGCTATTTAGCCAGTCCATCTCTAACTCACTTTCTCACAGAGGTGAATAAAAAATAAATAAATTTTTTAAAAAAATTAAGAAAATGAAATTTAAAAAAAAAACAGACAACACCTAAAAGCATCACAGCTCCAGGCTGGACCCTCCGCCTACCTCCACTCTAGCAGAGTCCGCTCCTCAGTGCTTTGGAGAAAGTCAGATGCAGCGGCGGAGTTTTTTGTTTTTTTCTTTCTTATCCTCTGCTTTTTGTCCTTCTCCGTGACTCCACGTCTTCATATGTCAGGCATGTGTTCGCATTCCCACATACGTGAGCTCCAGTGTGGCGAAGGCCAGAGCCAGAGACACAGATGGCACCCAGATGGAGACAGATAACCGCGCGAGCGCCGCACACATACACAAACACGTTCTCTAAATTTCCTCCTGTCCCTTCCGTTTTTCTTTCTCTCATTTGAAACGCTCTCTTTCTCTCTCTCTCACCCACACACTAATCTTTAGCGGTCAGCCTTTTTCCCAATTCGCCCTGTTTTTTTTTTTGTTTTTTTTTGTTGAACAACTTACGTCCTCTCTCGCGGTGGCTCTCTCGAGCTCTGATCCTCCTCGCCACTCAGTCTCTCTCCTTCAGCTCAAGCTCCTCCCCTTTTTTCCCACACACTGTCCTCTCCAGTGTTTTCACGGGAACGCCACAACCCTCCACCCCCCCCCCCCCAAACCCTCATGGATCCTGGCCAATCGTCGGCTGCTGACTGGCCCTATTCAACCTGCATTCACCGGCAATGGACCCTGCAATTAACATAACTAATTGCTTTGGCACCTAAAGGCTAAACAAGAAGCTGTGCCAAGGGAGAAAAACGTGTGCGTGAGCATCTGCAAGTGTGTGCTGCTAGTGGTGGTGGTGGGGGTACTTTTGCAGTTCTACTCCCTTCAAACCCTCCCCACCACCATCATCAAGAGAAGTGGGGATCTCCTCTTAAAATGTTTTTGTACTAACTGCACCAGCAACCCCTCTACAGCTCTTTCACAGAAGCCCTCTTTTGTCTCAGCTCTTTATGGCGCCCAGCTTACCGCTGCTTCACAGGCCAAAACCAATTGGGGACACTTGAAGAGCATGAATGAGTTACTCTGCTCTCCTCTTCTTCTCGCTTACCCTCTGTGTTCCATCTTTATTGAGTTAAACTTAAATCGCTGTCTGATTTATGCCCAACATTGCACAAAGTGGCAGAGACAAAGCAGGTTAAGATAATGGTGCCTGGCTGTTCCCTCCACCCAACATTTTACCTCGGGGGAGTAAAGTGGATGGTGTTAAATTCAATTTGAGCCAAGGAAGGACAAAAAAAGACAAAGTACTTTAAAGAATATAAACAATTTGTGAGTATCCACTTTGCAAAACAAGCTAATATTGCCAGATAAACACATCATCAGGAGGAGCAAATGCCCCTTTTCTTTGCCCTAATTCTAACGCACATGCACCACCCTCAACAGAACTGAATAATTTCTGACAGTCTTTCTTTTTAGATGCTTGTGACCTTTATGGACAGATCTATATTCCACACTGAGGAAATATTGATTTAATGTGTGTGTTGCCATGCAGTGTCAAAAACTACACTGACTGAATATCCACCCATACGAACCTGATTCCTTCTCTCTCCTCTTGGACGCCTGCTCTATTCATGGTGCATCTGGTCAGCCAGCAGGCTCAGAGGCAGGGCCAGGTGGCTGTGAGAGCAAGAGAGAGTAAGGGGGTGAAAAGATGGTGATATGCAGAAGGCCTAGCATCTGCAGAAATATACGGTGACCAACATGTGATCGTAGCTCATAAGAGGTGGTGATCGGGCATCACATTTGGTTTCCTCAAATGCAGTGCAGCCTTGAAAATGTCTACATATTATTAGATGGAGCTTAAAAAAAAATACAATTAGTACTTATCATACAGACAGAAATGTGTGCATGTATCTGGTCGCTCCTATAATAAAATCAGCATCATATCAAATCAGTCATATGTGTGAGTAAATAGCATCTGAATCTCCTGAGGGTTCACAGTGGGAATATATGTGTTAAAATGGACCTTGCTGCTTCTTATTTTCTCCTTGTATGCATATTGTTTTCACTCTTTCATCTGTTTTGCACTTTGGTTTAGACCCATAAACGGGTCTCACAAGGACAGACACCAGGTTGGAAAGGAAACTAAACGAAAAGGCACCTGCAGAAATTGTCCAGACCTGCTTCTCCAGACTTTTTCCTACATGTGCAAAGAATGCAGAGAATATGGATAACAGAGAACAGCCATGCAACTTCTCCTTTAAGAAGACTGTTTACAAACTCAGAAATGACATAAAGCCCAGTAAATGATACATTTTTCTCCTACTGTGTAAGCAGCACAACTGTGTGAATCTTTATCAGACCCTGTGCATGCCATCCAGAATTTTGATCAGAACAGACCTTCCCTCACGGGGTACATCATGAAATTTAATCAAAATCTTTTGTGAACACAGGCTGAATATGAACTGAGCTTGACAGACAATACATTAATAAACTTATCTTCTTCAGCATATCAAACATAAATGTCAACACAGATATACTATCAAAACTTATTTTAATTTCACAACATTAACTGTTGTGTATGTGTAACAAACTAATCACCTTTAAATGTACAATTGCTTGTATGCATTTTATGTATGCATTACTTTTCACTCATTTTGCTTAATACCCTGTGGTGACATACCTGCTGTCATCCACAGCTGCATGTTCTCATTCTGCAGATAATGAGAACACGCCTGTAGCTACAGTGAGCTTGAATGGAGCTTTGAAAGCAGCATTTCAGTGTTTCTGTCTGCTTAGCTTTTAAATTAATTCAGTTTTTACATCAACTGGACTTCTTACTGCAACCTGTAACACTATGAGCCATTTACAGAAATACTGTCCTTGTTCCAGTATAAATGCAAAGGAATAATCAAATTATTCCCCAAGTAAGTGTTGTGTCAGTGTTGTTGACTGAAAAACACACATTAAAAATTGTTGCTTTTAACTTACTTGAAAGACTGTTTTGCCAGATGATGCTGTCTGAAAGTTTTATGAAAACCACTAGCTGCATGGTCTGGTAATAGGTTACTTCAGTCACAATTTCTGATGCATTAAAGCCTTTTCAACAAATCAACAACAGAAAAATGTGAATGAAAGAAACTTAATCAGGAATCTAGCTGCACTGCCATGCCCTTAGAATTAAGTGTTTGTACAAAAGGATGCATAAGATGTAAAAAAGTAGAAACTTTGGAGCATGTGCAACACACCCAGGCCCCAACTTGACCATAAACATGAAGGAGTTATCCAACCTTCAACCATAATATCTTTGTGTGTTGTTGTTGTTTCCGGAGCTTTAATTTTGACCAATTTTGGTCATATGTAAACATTTTTACAAACTTCACCAGGCCATAATCAGTAACATAATGATTAGTTTTTCTACTGTCATGTAAATGTGCTGACCAGAGGTAGCTGCCATTATAGGGGAGGATAATAAACAGAAAACCTGGGTTTTTACCATAGGTTATATTGGTGTTTAGAAAATGCAAATAAGAGAAGGTGAATCAAAACTCTGAAATATGAAAGCAAAAAGAAACTTGTTATTATGATATAAGTACTGATACACTTGCTTTAGGTGTTTTGTTTTCATGTTGGAAAAAAAAAAATCAATTAAAGTGAACAGAAAAAAACCTGTTAAATTCTACAACGTTGTGAGCTGATTTCTGTCTGAGCCATTAAGCAGTAAATTCATGTGATCAGCTGGGGGGAGTTTGATCAGTGGCCTTTCTGTTTCTCTTCTTCTGTTTTTCTGGTTCTCTCTGAGTCCTCTGGCTTCCTCCCACTCACAAGACATGCGTGTTAATCGCTATGGTTAATTGATCACTTCTCAAATATAAGTTGCTTTGGATAAAAGCATCTGCCAATCATTGAATAGATATATAATAAAAGTAATTCCTGAACAAGGTCTATCTCTGTTTCATTCTTTTCCTGCACTGTTGGTTTTTCATCCTCAAGGTTATTTTATGTTAGGGAAACAACAACAACTAAAAACATTGTTTATGCTGCCACTTTCTGGAGACAACACGCAGCCTGACCTATTCAATTCACACCAACATATCTGACTCACTTTCCTTTTCTTTAACTTTTTGTTTCTTTAAAAAAAAATTTGTTCAGAATTGCTCGGTTAAGTGGATTACAATCCAGCTATCATTTAATTATTGGAAATCCTTGTGTACAAGATAATGTGCACATCTGTGTCTTGGGATTGCTCTTACCAAAAGGGTTTCAAACAAAGACAACAACCAAGCAGACTACCCTGAGCATTAATGATCAAGTTGTGATAGATATTATGTATTGGTGATAGATACTATACATGTATGTGTTCACACTGTGCGCTTTTGTTTTACTGTAGCTACTTTAGCCCTACAGCTGCTTGCCATTGTGCAAGTATGCGAGATAAGAAGTGAAAAAGTGACAGAACAAGAAAGTATGCAGCATCTATTTCTGTTCACACGCTCCCCAGCCAAACTTCCACTTTTAGAAAAAGTAAACAGCCTTTTTTTCAAAAGTTGTAGAAGAGATGACGTGAGGAAGGCAGGGCATATAGGGGATTTTATAAGAATGCAAAATGAATACGTAAGACATGATTTGAAAGGATCAGATCATTTAAAGAGAAAAGAAAAGTTAAAATGAGTGTGTATGTACAGTATTCCTTCATTTACACAAATTTGAAATAGTTTGTTCTTTTTTTTTACGCTGTAACTTCTATAAGGCATCTGTTAACAGAAAACTCCGTCTATTCACCTTTAGCCAAGCAGCAACCTCTGGAGCTAAAATTTTAATCAACTAAAGAAGAACCAAATAGGAGAAAATGAACACCTTTTCTTTGGATTTAGAAAATATAAATTAATTTGATTGATAGCAAAAAAAAAATGTGTTCAGCCTAAATTATATTATTTATACTGTGTGACCATTGTCTTCATGCTTGTCATTCCTACACTTCCCATGCAGCGGCACTGAGGACCACTAGAGTTAATATATAGCAGTAGGTCATACATGTCAGCATCTACATATAGGCCATGGGCAGCATGGGAGCAGAACAGTCTCTATCTGAATCCTTTGAACATCTGTTGCTGCAATTACCTGAAGAACAAGCCAAGCTAGGCTGACTTGAAACTGATTAAAACTACCCAATGCTGCAAAACTGGAGAATTTGTTGTAGTTTAACAAAATAAATAAAGAAGTAAATAAATAAATAAACAATTAATAATGAATTGATAACTTGTGACATACCTTCAAAGTAGTTTGTCAGTCCCTCAAAGAGGTTTTCAGGCATCTCCCGGCCATTAACTGCAAAAGCATTTACAACTATTACACTTGTCAGGGTTGAAATTAACTGGCGACACCTTAATGACTCAATGTTTTTTTCTTTTTTTTTTTAACTTCATATTCTATGCGAGACATTCACACATTTAGATTACAAATGCATCAGTGTTTGACATATTTTGGAACCAAAATGCAGTGGCTGTTAGTAGGATACTGTAGATGTAGTGGAAGTAGTAATAGTAGTGGTAGTACTTTCAGCTTCTCTTTTAAGAATTGGTCACTTGAAAATATGATATATGGTTAAATTCTTTAGATCCTTTCATTCAAAAGCCTGACTCTATAGCAGAAATGAAGATTTACAGCCTGATACAATGAAGATGGTTTGTCTCCACAGCTAATCTACCCATTCATAAGAAATGTATGGATGCTAACTTTTACTAGGTAAATGCAAGTGGACTTACATCCCATGCAAGGTTCAATACTTTTTAATTGCAGCTATTTTTTTTAACAGAGGGAGTATAAAGATGTGAATTTGAAAATGTTTTTTCCTTTGAATAAAACCTTATTTATAAACCATGAAACTTCACTTCTAGCTTAAACAGTTACGCCTTACCTGTACCAGTTTCAACTTTTATACATGCTATAACTCCTTAGATATTCTAGAGACGCTCCAGAGA
This sequence comes from Telmatherina bonti, assembly GCF_933228915.1. Classification (NCBI taxonomy): domain Eukaryota; kingdom Metazoa; phylum Chordata; class Actinopteri; order Atheriniformes; family Telmatherinidae; genus Telmatherina; species Telmatherina bonti. The sequence goes on from NC_136624.1 coordinate 24,406,077, forward strand.
AGTCTTATTTCAGAACAAAAATGTTGCTCCGAACAGTTCTGTTCAGATTTCCCACCCAGGTCCTTCGTAAAATCCTTAAAATATCAGCAGGTGAGATGCTGCATACGTGTCAACAAATACTCCGGAGCATTTGCTTTTGCTTCACGTGAGTGTTTGTTCTTTCTGCTGAAAGGTTTGTACCAGTAGGCTGTTAAAATAAGCTCCTTGCTTTTTATGGATGTGCACAGACAAGTACAACACCTACATTAACACAAGAAGGAGCTGCTATTGTCAACTTATGAAGAAAACAACATAATCTTTGCATCACATGTTGACTTGTGCAAATTATTGATTGTCAAAATGTCGAGCAAAATGTCCTCTGCTTAAAGTTATGAATAGAAATTTAGGGGTAAAAAAGGAAAAAGCCAATTTTCTGGTGTTCAAAAATCTCCTGGGTTCGTGTATGAAAAGAACAACCTTGATGACTGGATTTTGATGGGAGACTTGCCGTTTCAAAATCTGTTAAAAAATTAGAAAGAATTTCTTTTGGACAATTTCTTACATCTTCTCTGGCTTCTCATTGGGTTGAATAAATCTCTGTGGGTTTTTGTTTTAAGTGTGGTGGATGCGTGTACAGTGTAAATGTGGCCATAACAGTCACAGATCATTGTTTCCTTATATTAAGTGAGCTAGCGCAGTTCATCATTCTGACCAAGCTCAAACTAGCTTCAGCATCTTTGACAAAATTTCATCTCAGAGTCTTTGTGACCAAAAACACAATAATAGCTTTCAAAGCAGATGTTGTCATTTTATTGTGGGATGGCCCTTAAACTGAAAATGTATTCAAATGCCTCCATTTTTCACCCGTCTTAAACTGGCTGTCGGATCAAATAATTTGAAAGATTATCATTGTCAGTAATTATAAATATTGCTGGTAGATTTCCCACCAAACCTCATCATTGTAGACCCCTGCTCCTGCACTTTAACCATTTTACCAGCATCTTCTCCCTTCCTCCCTCCTTCTCCTCCTTCTGATCACTGCTCAGACTCTTGATGTTTGCTAATCTGATGCAGCCATAGATTTCCCTGTCTGATCTTGCAAGGCCGCATTTTCCATTACATCTTCTACAGCACATTTATCTAATAGGAACACGTCATTTTCCAGGTCCATATTTGTCTGGAAGACCGTTTACTGTAAAAAAAAAAAAAAAAAAAAAACACACACACACTTTCAAAAAAATCAAAGAGATTAAATTAGATGTATCTCGTTGCCAATCAAGAGTGAAGTGAGGGCTATTTTTTGTCTGCATGGAAGGTCAGATAAATGATGAATCACATAAACCAAAAGCAGATAGTGTAAATCTTCTGTTTACTGTATATGTTGTTTCTGGCCAGTGAAAATTAAAGACTGTTGGAGGGTGGTGAGGTTCCCAGAACATCCCACCCATGAACACACCTTCATTTTCAACCCTTTAAATACCATACAAAAGATAGAAGAAAAGGGAATTTTAAAAACTATTTTCGCCTCTGCTCTTGGTTGAATTGCAGTTGGTGAACCACAAAACATGTCAGAATAGATAAATGACATCATACACATGGCAAATAACATAGCAACAAGTGTATGTTTGCTATGTGGAGCAAATCTATTCCGCCTCAAGTTTTCAATGCACATCTTTTGTTTTAAACAAACGTCCTGTATGTCTATCTACATTTCTATTTAGGCTAGCTAAATGCAATGGAAAAGCAGCATTCAAAACACTTTGCCCTAGTGGAGCAAACCAACATATATGACACACTGTAAGCAAAAGAACACAATTCCTAAGCCTAAATTTGTACCGACATGTCCTGCCCAGTGCAGGCTTTAAAAGAAGCACCACTACTGAGCATTTTTTGTTGCAAGAACACATTTCCTGGGGAGACTCTCCCATTACAATGTGCATGTGTGACCTGGCAGCTGCAGAGAAAGTCCAGACTTAATTTTCCGCACATTTTCCAGACATTCTCTTGTGTTCATGTGCATAAATGGTATTAAAAGAGCGAACCGGGGCTATGTGTGTTAGAAGTTTCACAGCCCATGTGATTCTGACGCTTCATGTCCTAGGTGAATGTTACTAAGCCACTCTTTTGAATATTTAATAATGCTTCATTGCCTAAACTCGCTAGCAGTGAAATTCTGAATTTCATGGCATATTACTGCTCCTATTGGAAGAGACTACATTTGTGTGCATTGTAAGACGGCATCAGAAAGAAATAAAATATGTCTCATCAAAACATTGCTCTACAAAACCACTATTACTCAAACCTTGACATAGTGAGTCATGAGGACGAAAGGATCTCCTACAAAATGACACACATCAGAATATATATGTTTGGCCAGTTTCAGAAAAAAAAGTCTAACAACAAGTAATTTTGTTTCGTCATTGGAATTGTGTGCATGAAATTGGGAATGCCTTCAGTTCAAAGCCATAAAAATTCCCACAAGACTCATTCACAGCTCATCCCAGAGACATTAAGAAAAAATGAGTGGCTGGTCAGGGGGTCCCATGGTGCTCTTTCACTAAAACAGCCCTGACTGGTACTTTACCCCCTCCTGACGTCCCACAAGCCCTAACACGCCTCTCCCCACTCCTCCTCCCTACACAGTCTACCGGCCCTCACCCCCAACTCTGTCCTTCCATTCAAACACTATTGTGTCCTTCTTTTCAGTCATCCCCGTATCACCCATAACAAATGAGACCCGTATTTTCTCTCCCCTCCTCTTCCTCCCCCTCCTTTCTCCCTATTTCTCTGTCTCTTGCTGTCTCTCTCTCTTTCTCTCCTTCACTTGGTGCCGATGAAAGGCAGGCATTGAGCCGGCAGTGGCATTCCAAAACCTCAGGCCTCGGCTCCAGTGTGTCTGGCTATTCAACACTGCTGGGAGCCATTAGTTTAAGTAAGGCCTGACCCGCCTACTCGCCCACAAAAAAACCCCATCGGATCTCCTATTACACTCTACACATGGAGGGAAGACACACGGCTGCTCTTTGACTACAACAAGTGTGTATTTATATGCAACACACATGATGAGATGAGCAAATATAAGTGTGGAAAGCATGTATGAGAGTGTCTTCATGAGTGAGAGCGAGAGTAAGTGATAAAGTGTTAGTGTGTTGGTATGAGATCGGGTGCATGTGTGCTTACAATTTATGAGCGGTGGGTCACACGCTCACTTGGCTGCATCTTCCTTAAGTTTCCACACAGCGAAGCCAAGCACATAGCCAGACGCCAAACCCTTCTCACCAATAACTTTGCTTAAACGATATTCAACAACCATTCACTTTTTGGTCTCTCCAGCTGCTGCCTTGTTTAACTAGATACACTGTCCAGGATATCCATCTATGGTGCTCACAGTTAAATCTTTAAATGCAGTAGTTGTACTAATTGAAAAATGATAGAGTGGACTGGAGCTTGCTCTGTACTGCCAGTTTCACCCAATTGTCGGCACATAAACATGAATAGCTCTCATAAACAACTCCATGTTTGGGAGAAATCTGGTGTTAAAACAGTGTATACTCACGTAGACATTGACAAGCCCACACACATATCTTACACACAGTGAATACAGACATTTATTTCAGGACTACAGGCTTTTCTTTCGGGACACTGATGTGTATTATGTTGTTGTCAGGTGGCTGGTGACAGATCTGTGACTTTGCGATAAGCGATAACTTAATTATCTTCCAAAGGTCAAGTTTTTCCACAGACACAACTAATATTTTTAAGTCTTAAAAGGAAAAACCTTTCAGATGTTATTTGTCTATAAAATGGATAAGCTCACTTGTTATCACTTCCAAACTGTCCTTTTAAGTAGTTTAAAGTGTTCCTTTTCAACAATCTGTTTTACACTACAGAGACGTAAGTCAGTTGATGTAAATGATCTCCTTGTGTCTTGTAATTAAATGTATGCACTATCTCTGTTTGAGTTCAATTTGAACTAATCGGGTTATTATCTAGAAACAGAAAATGAAAATTTGAGATAATAACCCGATTAGTTCAAATTGAACTCAAACAGAAATAGTACATACAATATTTGCACACTTTACAGTCAGCTAAGTACATGTAAAGGGCCCATATAAAGGGTTAAAAATGTACAGATGGAGGACTGGATGGGTGTACTTATACAAGACAAATCTGAACATTAACATCTTTTAATTTTGGCACTATTAAATGATTTGTCTGTTGGCCTGTGAATGAGGATGCTACGGATACAAGAATAATGATTGCATGGTTAAATTATTTGATAAGTAATTTTTTAAAGGCATTAAAACATTTAAAAATGGACTAAACTGAACATTTCTCACATGCATGTATATTTTAATTACACAGGTTTATACTCTATAAAACAGCAATGGAATAAGCAATTAATATTTACAGCAACTGGCTTATAAACCATGTCATGAATTAAAACACCTCCCACTGCTCTACAAAATGCGTCATGCCAACACGCTTGAGTTAAATACATATCGTCCGCTGGCCGAGAAAGGAAAAGTTGTCTATTCTGAGAGGAAGGTGATGAAAGCACTGCCCATGATTTATTATTTTACACGGTTTTCTTCTGCCTGGTGTGCAAAGGTTCCTGTTTGCAGCAGATGATTCTATATGAACCTTCCATTTCTATTTTTCTCTCCCTGAGGCTGCAGGAGCAGCTGTGTTGTTCTCTTCCTCAGTAATGGCCACACCTGTGATCTGCAGGTGGTTCATCTGGCAGCGGAGCAGGAACACCTGGCCAGGCAGAGATAGAGCCTCCAGGCTTTACCTTCTGTGTGTGTGTGCATGTGTGTGTGTGTGTGTGTGTGTGTGTGTGTATGTGTGTGTGTGTGTGTGTGTGTGTGTGTGTGTGTGTGCGTGCGTGTGTGTGCGTGTGTAATAGTTTGGGGGATTTCTGAAGGGTTCAATTAAAGCTGAGAGAAGATAACGGCTGGCTTTGCTCACACACACTCAAACACACATTCAGGGGCATGTGTTGGCATTTCCCAAGGTTGAGCCTCAGGGATGTTTGGACTTGTCAGTGTTGCAATACAATCCTCAAATGGGTGTGTGTGTGTGTGTGTGTGTGCGGAAGTTTGGCAGCATGCATGGGTATTTACAGTTTTACTTGTTCTTGCTCTTTTTTCATCTCAAGACATAACAAGCAGGGTCAAACCTCAATCTGTCTTGACAGTGTCACATGTTTGGTGTTGCAATGTGAATCCTACAAATATGTAAGTGAACAACATGGAACTTTGTGGTGGCACCTGCATTTTTTTTTCTTGCCACTTTGCATACTCACAAATGGCATGACATGTCGCTACAGTGGTATACTTGGACAAACAAGCAAAGACAGCTGAGGACAGGACATATAAACAACAGCACCCAGAACACAATCCATGCTGTGAGCAAGAGCAGGCAGAGTGCAAAGCAAGTGTGTGCGTAGCGATAGAGCAGGCTCTCTTCTCAGACAACACAAGGCCCAGCAGGAGTGAAACCAGAGAAAGGACAGTTGAGGTGAACTTGACAAAAGTCATAAAACTCACAAGTGACACAAGGGAGGAAGAGATGTCAGCTTCGGTGAGAAGTCTGTAACATGTGTGTCAGATACATCGAACAAAACTAGACATCATCTTCATTCAATTATTTGTTATGATGGGAAGAAGTTACTGTGTGTGCTTGGTCAATTGCTTTGCTGGATGCACTTGTTCCATGTGCTTTCCATAAGAATGACATGTGTTATGTGAGTCGATAACTGGTGATAATTCTGGCTTGTGTACAGGAAGATTTGAGGGACGTCTAAAAAAGCTTTCCATAAAAGGATTGGGAAATGGAATAATTGAAAGATGAAAAATGAGTGTTTTCAAAAAGGTGTCATATTGTCTACATCTCCGACAGACACAGCTCCGAGACTTCTCCCACTGAGCCTTCAACAATAACTCACACACAGCTGGATGTCGACTTTTCCTCTGCTGCGATGACAGGCCAGCTGCAGTTGGACTCTCTGCGTGCCGGCCAAGACAGATGAGTAGGGATGGAAAGAGAGAGAAGGGCTAATAAAGAGACGCAAAAAAGAGAGTGGGAACAAAAACATAGGGAGGGAATAAAATGGAAAAAAAAAAAAGAAAAGGATGGCGGGAGCAGAAACATGAGATACAAACAGGAGGTGAGAAAGAAGAGCTGGAGTAACCCTGGAAGGCGTGGAGAAAAGGGTAACCAATGCTAACTCCTCTTTGTCTGGCCAAGTGGGAAACGATAGAATGGGGGAAAAGGGCATTAAGAGTGGGAATAGAGAGAAGGCATTTAAGAAGCATATTGTGGCAATAAGTTTCTTTCACTGGCTTTTTTTTTTTTTACTAATCTGCCAGATCACTCTGAATTGACTGGGTGCTTTTGTTCCCATCCACTTAAAATAGATAAGCGAGTAAATGCTTGCACAAAACCATGAAACCTGCCTCCAATGATCTTCTTTATTTTTTCTAATGATGAAATAAATGAAACCCATTTAACAGATGAAAACACAAAAGGAGCTTTAATCTCACTTGGCTGGCTGCTTTAAAAGCCATAAGAAAAATATGCAAAACTACTTTCAAGTCCTGCAAGCTGCCTTTCTGGAACAGTCAAATGTGTCAAAGCAATGTTTACGCTCCCTGGCGATACCTGAATACAGAGGTCGTAGTGGTGGCTGGCAGTATAACAAAATGACAGTGTTAACAACTCTCCAGAACCATGCTGGGACCTGCAGTTCAGAGTGAAAAGCGCAGCTGGGTTATCTTTCACAGGCGTAGAAGTGATGTTTTGTCAGTCGGCAGACGAGCATGGACGGTCTAATACCCCCCGTCTCCTATGCGGCTGGTGTTCCTGAAGACTGCTATTGCTGGGCAATCCTCTGTGCAAGCTCACATCTGGATCCCATCCTCCCAGCCGTTCTGTGCAGTGCCGCACATCAACAAGAAACAGCTGTGCAAAACTGGCTTCAATTAGCCTCACATTTTCCCTGACAGTTAATCCCCCTTTTTCTGCTCTCATTCTCTCACTGTTTTGTTCCTTTAACTGTTTGGTCCCTTCTCTCTTTCTCTCTCTTACCCTTTTTTTTTTTTAAGCTTTGTTTCAGTTTGCCACAGTGTCTGAAGTAATAAACAGGGGAGCACAGTATGCTAAATTGGAAACAGACACTTGGACGGAAAGCTCAAAGGTCTCACGAAACATGCAACATGACAGATCCTGTTGGTTCGAAAAGACTGACGATGCTGCTTGCAGCTATTTGAGATTCAGACGATGTAAAGTTGATAATAAGCTGCTGTGATTGGGCCTATGAAATTTCATTTCCTGCAAGAGAGTTGTAAATGCTTCAGTACTATCAGGGGTCATTTAAATCTTTTGAAAACAGTTTTTTTGCTGCACAGGGATCATTAACAGTAGATTTGACACGTGCAATTAAAGCCTATTTGAACTGTCATTCGGTCAGTCTATAACTCAAGCAAAAGATGCTAGATTCTTTGTTGTGGCTGACACATGTGCAGATTTAAACGTTTTTTACCCACTGAAACCACACTTTGCAAACACTTAAGTGTGATCCAGCAGTGGAGCACACTGAACAAAATGTTGTTGCTCATGAGTCATTAATCAGACCCAGCTCAACTCGAACTTGTTCAGCTGAACACAATCTTGACTCAGCTAAACTGCACCAAGGAACTCATCTGAGAACAGTCCTGTGATAGGAAATGTAAGCCAGATTTGAGGTAAGGGAGCCGATCTGATGAGCTTGATGAGCAAATCTGGAAGGTTCTACAGTCCTTGTAGCCCTGGGGCCTGAGTAAAACACTAACAGGTGGTAGTACTGGTGGAAAAGACCCACGCAGAGACCAGAGGGAGTGAGATGGATACTGGGCTCCCAGCCTGACATGAACACACAGCCAAGCAAACACATTTTTACTAAAACACAGCCAACCTCATGCATGACACATTGCAAATACATGCGAGCTTTTATATAGCTGAAATAAAAAAAGAACTCATGTAACCAATCTGCACATGCATTCACATTCATACAGCGCTCAAAGACAACAACCAGCGTAGGGGTGACTCGGGATAGATGTGCAGGCACCTATCTACCTCCAGGATGGGGAAATTCTTCCACATGGCAAAACACAAAGGGTCCACGTCTGGCAGCTCTAACAGCCCACTCAAGCCAAAACCAATTAGGAGTCTAGTGCAAACCTGCAGGGCCCCTTTGTCGTTTATTTCCCCTTTTAATGTCAGAGGATTGGAATCTGACTCTGTAACCCACCCCAAAGAAAAGAAGAGAAGAGGCAAAAGGAGAAATTATCGGGGCTTCCAAATTATCCACATGTTTTTGAGTAGAGCTAATTGAATCAAGGGGGAATGGAAATGATTGACTCGTGCAGCAATGTTGAGACTACAAACCCTTTAACACATTTTCTCCCAGTGTGCACAAGCATTCATTTCTCTTAGAAGGCTGCTTTACTTTCTGAATCAAACAACTCCACCTAAACAGAAATTATAATAAAAGAGAAGAAAACAGGTTTTAAATATTCATTCATAGAAGGAACATAACTTTCAAAAAACATGAATAGCAGCTTTACATTACAGTTCACACTCTGCTGCTCTCTGCTGGCCATCGTAGCTTCATCTTCATCATCATTGTCATCACTGTTATCATCATCACCTCAACAACACATCACAACCTTGTTTTTTTTTGTCATTCTGTTATTCTCTGTGTAAAGACCACCAGTTTGAGGCATCCAGGTCGGTACAGACACACACCACCAGAGCTGTCAGGACTGCACCTCAATAAAATCTCATTTGATCTAACATTATCATTCACACAGAGGATGACAATAGTAGCAGTTTTCATGTATGGACTCCAAAAAATTCCACTTTTTAACACATCTTTCTTCCATCAAAACCAGAGTTAAAGATCCAGTCAAACTTTTGTCAAGTCCCTCAGGCCCTACTGACTCCAACTGCATTGCAGCTCTGGACTATTGACCCTTGATGTAAAGGAAGAAAGTGTGGACAAGGAGGGGGGAATAAAACCTTCCCCTGGCATCAAGCAGCAGCTTCAGCCTGGTTTCACACCGCCTGGTGTTTTTGTCTTGAAAGGCTGTAAACTCCAGATGGTGGAAAGAGGGGAAAAAAAAAACAAAAACTTTGCCTGGTGGATTAAGGCCTCCAAATCCTCCACTGAAAAGACACATAGACCACAAGCTGCTATTCACTCAAATGGGAGCATAATAGCTGTCTTGTGGGGGCTATATGAAGATAATGCGTCCAATAGAGTTTGTGTTATGCATAGTTTATTCTCCTAATGAGCGTAAGATCTTAACAGACAAAAGGATGAGTGAGATCTTGTTTGCTCATTATAATCATTTGATAAAATTTGAAGCAACATGTCAAAGAAAGTTTTTTTGATAGCTCGTTACTGTGGGAGGAGAGTCTGAACATAATAGTGTTCTTTTTCTTTCTTTCTTTTTTATCCAAGATTATGTAAATCCACGGTAGTTCTGCTGTCTTTTTATTATCAGGAAGATCCGTCCTTTTTAGCTCATATTCAGGCTTTGAGAACTCATAACACTGATTGTGACTGCTGGAGGTAATCTGAAGCACATACCTGTGGACATGTTTTCTCAGTTGACTCAGATTAGCTGTAACATCCGGCATTCTGGTCATGTTATGTTTTCTTCTTCTTTGGCGGGAGCATGGTTTGCAGTCATTTCTTCAATTCCGATAAAGTTATTTCTTTTTCTCACTCGCTGGATTTGGGTGAGCAATTGGATCTAACTGGAAAAGTGGATCTAACACCTTTGAAACATGTTTCAATGGTGTTTCAAAAGATGGGAACCATTTCACTGGACAAACGGAAGAAACCACGATTTGAAGGAGACATTAAATATGATTCTTTGTCAGGCATGAAGTATGTTCACTCAAACCTAACTAAGTATATTCAAGTAAACTATGATAGTTGACTATCATTCATTCATTTATTATCCTAACTGCTTAGTCTGATGAAGGGTCGTGGGGAAGCTGGAGCCTATCCCAGCAGTCTTTGGGCGAAAGGCAGTGTACACCCTGGCCCGGTCGCCAGTCCATCGCAGGGCACTATGATGACCCAAAGCCAATAAATAAATCAGGGAAACAATGTCCTAGTAATGATTAACTCCAAGCAGCAACCAGCTCAACTCATGCAATCATCCAACCCGACTACTTTGAGCAAAAACCTTTATGACCAGAACTTGTTGGTGTATTGATTTCGTTTTTCATAACCCAAATCTACGACCCAGAATGCCTCCACAAACTGTCACGGACGTGAGCGAAAATGGTGGAAAGAGCATGGTTAGAGGATTTTATCTGAAAAAGATTAAGCCCTGAGGGATGAATCAGTGTTGACATTTTAAATGTTTAACAATCTAACCATTGAGTTAAAACAAAAATGGTGTGTCATCTGTTGAGCCTAATATTGAGCCAGAACCCTGTCCAAACACAAAAGCCCACACAGACAGACTGGATCTGGACTCCATCCAGAGTCTCACGTGTCATTCTTCTTCACAAGCATAATATTTGGATGCTGACAAAGAAGGCTGTGAGCTGTAACACCCCCAACACACACACACACGCATACACACACACATGCAGTATCACTGCCACCGTCATCTCTCCATCCTTCCCTCCTACAGCCACCCACATATGCCACATGCTCCTGTCCTCCCCCCCCCCCTTCTCTCCCCTCCAGCTCCCCCATCCTCCACTCCTGCCAGGCTGCCACCTGCTATCTGCAGCATGCCGCACAGCTGCTCTGCTACAATAACAAATTAAGGTCCACCGTGGCAGGCAGAAGTTATTACCTACCACTCCTGCAACGGAAGAGTTGAGAGGCCATCAGCTATCACATCCCTGTTTGTTTCCCCCTTTTTATGTCTAAAGAAAAGGGCCCGGGGGACATGAACAATTGTTTGTGGGGAAGCAGAAGATCGAGGGGCAGCTACAGTTTGGCGGCTCATGAGCCAAGAGTCATTGTGATGCGTCAGTCAGTGTCAGAGCCTGTCATGTCCTGCTGACTGTGCCATTTTCACAACCGCATGGTCAGATTCTTACCTCACACCTCTGCAATTATCTCTCCACTTCGGTAGACAGTTTCACCTGCACATCCTCATGTGTTATTTTTCAAACATCATTTAAACAACAAAAACTTGTAACTTTTTTTTTTTTTTTTTTTTTTTTTTACTAAATTCCAGATTTTCTAATTCATATACAGCTTTCCATTAGTTCACCGACAAAGTGTAAATTTAGACCATTACTTCTGGAAGTATGGCCTTCACACTGGACTAATCCTTGTTAAAATTCTTGTTTTGAACTGATTTAATTGTCAGGCTCAAATTGTGAAATATTGGTTCAGGGAGCATGAGACATGATTTTCCCACAGGGTTTGACCACCACAGAGTCCAGACTTGAACTCCACTGAGAATCTTTGGTGCATGTTGGAGGAGACTTTACACTGTGGTCAGATTCTCCCATCATCAATACAAGATCTTAGTTCAAAACAAAAAAATAATGCAGCACTGGATAGAAATAAATCTTTTGACATTGCAGGAGTATATTGAAACAATGCAGAAGTGAATGCGTGCAGTAATTAAATCCCGAACGGATGCCATGAAATATTAGATTGTGTGATTTCTTTATTTTTTCGGTGGTGTCCATTCATGTTTTAACCATTTTACTTTGCTGATAACATTTAGCTTTAAATCTGTATCTAAACAGTGTATTGTTGCTCCTGCATGGATGGATTCAGCACCACTTAGAGAGGAATGTATGACATCAGACTGAGCATTGTTTCTATGTAATCAGGACATCTGCTTATTTTATGACTATGGACAATTGCACATTGCACTATTGCAATAATTTAAATTCTATGAACCGCATCTGAAGATTTCCACCCTTTCAAATAACTCATACGTTTTCTTATTGGTATGATCTTTCATAATTTTCTATAGTGAACGCATCATGAATAGTATCACCTCAGTCTATTACTCATTCAACAAATCAGTTTGAGCACAATGTCCGGTTGTGACAGCAATGTCTCATCTAACTCATTCTGTCAACCAGCTCTGTGACAGGTCAACAAAGAGATGACTAGTCAGTTAGCAGGAGGCGGAAATCAACGAAGAAGCGGGCTCAGACGGTGGTGGGATTTTTAGTTGCCATTATAGTCCCTCTGTGTGACAGCTGGACATTGCCCCCCCCCCCCCCCCCCCCCCCCCCCCCCCCATCGCCTTTCAGCGTCTTATTCACAGTCTCTTTAATCACACCAGCAGGGCTGTTACACAGCAAATAAGTTGACCTGACCTGTGAGCTGACTGAATGACTGTCCAAACGTTTAATCCACTGAGGTGTTGCAAAGTACTTTTTGGCATGTAACAATTTCTTACCCCCCATTAAATTTAACTCAGGACCAGTTTAGCATTTATATCCAGAGTTCTAAGTTCAGCAAAGTAATGGGACATGTATGTTGTCTTCACTATAAGCAGTGGTGTAGTCCAGCGTATACGCGGGTATACTGAGTATACCCACTTCTTTTTCAGTCAGCATTGAGTGTACCTATTGTAAATCCCCCGTGATGCTGCTTTTTACAGTTACAAACGTCCCTTCACATGTAGCTACGTCACCAGGCAGCTAATCTAAGGTTACCTTTGCTATGCTGGTGCAGTTAGTCAACAGCTGCATTAACTTTAGCCTGAACATAGACAGAATAAAGCTAGATGTACATATGTCTATGAGCCTGTCTCTCACTAGTCTGTGTGCCAGTCTTGGTTTAATAATTTCACAACTCTTCCTCTTTGAAACTGAGGAGCACATGTTATGAGACAATGAGCGAATATACTGATGGATTTTTTTTAAGTAGACTAAATCAAGTCTTACATGTCATTTTTACTGAAACAATGTTTTTCTGGGCTACTTTTTTTCTGTTTTTAAAACAAGGACAAAAAATTGAGAGAATACCCACTTCTTGATGGACCATTACACCACTGACTATAAGGCATCTATGGACACATGCATTTTAATGTCAACAGTTAATCATTTGACTGCTTTTATGTGTCACCTATTTTTGCGTGTCAACGAGGGTCCTAAAATGCTCTGCAAAGGATCCACAGCCATAGCGTGTATCAATAAGAATGTCCACCGCACTCACTTTAGACTTTTTAGAGATTTTCTGCTCAGTTCTTAAGTGAATTCTCTGGAAGATCAGCAGGTGAGAAATGTGCAAATGAAGCAACAAATCTACGAGATCATTTACTGTTTGTGTGAGTGGATGAGTATGTGTGCTGCCTGGTAATTTTCCGTTCCTCTTTTATTTATTAACACAACTGAAACTGTATCTCCTTACAAATATCTTGGTATTGTATAAGATGATTATTCATTTCTTACTATTCATTTTCATGAGCTACTACCAAAAAGTAAACAGAAATTGAGTTTGTTTTTTTTGTTTTTTTTTACACAAAGTAATACCAAGGAGAGGCTGTAAACTGGTTCTTTAATCCCTGGGCTGGATTATGGTTTATTCAATTACATGTATGAATACTTGGTTTATCGGCACACATTAGGTTCAGTGTATAATTTTTTTTTTTTTTTTCACCCTTTCCTTGTTTTAAACGCAGGATTGATGAGTGGCAGTATGAATAGAGGATCAGTTATTAACATGTCCTTAGTGACAAGTCAGGTCAAGCAGCAACCACATTAGCTTTTGACAACCTGAAGAATAAAATAATATGGAACTAAATCAAGGTTAATATTTTTGTTTATCTGAAAGAAATATTTAAAAATGTAAGCTAAAGATAAAAGTCCCATTTTCACTCTGAACTTTGAAAAACAAATCATTTGATTGAAAATAAAATATAATATATCAAATGTTTGTTTGATAATGATTTGAATTTAAATAAAATTATTTTTTGTATTTGTTTAAACAAACTTTATAAATGTTCAGTAATTTATCAATTTTCAAGTTTGAGCTGCTGATGTTTAAGACATTAAGGGTGCACTTACAATGGCTGCTGAGAGAGTTAGCGTTTCAGATGAAAAGATCCCGAACTTAAAGAAAACAAACTTCAGGAACAAGCAGGCAGGATACAAACGTAGACAGAATCAGTGAGGGCTTCCAGTGACCGAGGGAGAAGATGTGAGAGCACAAGTGATCAAAATCTGCCAGGATGTAACTCCTGGTTACGATCAACTCAAACCACAAGCTTGGCAGGAAAACTTCAAACCAAATTCTCCCTTATGATGTCATCCTGCAGTGCTCATGACACATCTCAGACATGCTTTGTGGAAACTATCCAAAAACTCATTAATATCTGAAGCATCACGAATATCTGAAAATCTTTAAAGATTTGCTTCTTTAAAGCAAATCTTTAAAGTGAGGCTTTAAAGAAGACCTCACTTTAGAAGATCGTGAGATGCACAGGCCACAACGGTGGCCACAGATCATGAAGGCATGTGAGGAAAATAAGACTGCCTTTTTTGTTGACAACAAGGAGATTCATTGGAAGCCAGAGCTCATATCTTTGACTTAGAGTCTGATCTTTTCTGGCTGATGGCAGCAGGTTGATCCAGTTTGGCTGACAGATGCACGGCTCTAATATGGTAAGAATGGCTGCTGATTTAAACTGAATTGGCTGGCTGGGTGATTTATAATGTTATAATGATAATAATATTTCTTACTTAAGAGCAAAGTTCAGTAAGCTAAGAACTGCTGGTTTTTCAGTCAGGACTGTCTTGTTTATTGGTTTATAATTTCAGTTCTAAGATTTATTTCAGCAAATGCTTGGGGTTTAAGTGACATCACAAAGTGGAAAGCTTTATTTCTTTATGCAAAAGATTTGATATACATATCTGCATTATTAAAGAAAGTGTTTTGGCAAAGTGACTATGACATCTGGAAATCACAAAGGGAAGAGGATCTTGGAATGTCACATCACATCATCACCAACATTCAGGAGGAACAATGACCCTTAAATGCACATTTAGAGCAAAAATGAACGTATTTTAGGTTTATCTTCATACAACGTGTCAAAAAAATAAAATAGCCTGTGGTTACTTGGAATTGATCAATTAGCCGTCAAATCTCAACCTTAGTGTTGCAGTAGAGCAAAACATGCAAAATAATATGGCAAATTCTGGAATCTCCTAAAATTTAAATTGCAAAAGGTTTTGAGAAAAACTGGTGCAACTCCTGAGAAGAAAGAGGAACATGATCTGACAACAGAGTCAACTGCTCCGTCTTCAATTCCACTTGGGAATTTGTCAGAGGAGCAGAAAATAAACCTAAACTCTATCCAAATGAAACTGGAACAACAATGTACTAAAGTAAAGGGTGCTTTTTTGAAATAGAAGGCTAAATGGATTGAAATTGGTGGAAAGATAATTGATAATCCAAAAGAAATAGCTGTCAAAATTTATTTTAAATCTGTATATCCAACAATATTACTCGATGATTTAAACCATATCTTTGGCGCCATGGGTAATGTCACTGTTATTACTGACGGAGATAAATCCATGTGTAACAGCCCAATAACTACAGATGAAGCAAAACAAGCAATTTAAAAAAAAAAAAACTCAAACCAAATAAGCTTCTTTGGTTCAATGGTCTGTCCTCTGAATTTTATAAACAATTCTCAGAGGAACCAGCTCCTTTTCTTTCAAAACTTTTTCTTGAAAGTATTGAAATCGGGAAACTGTGCCCTCCCTCTGCCAGGATTCAATTACTTTAATTCCAAAAACCACATAAAGATAGATGTGTTGTTGGATAAATCGGTGTCCTGTTTCTTTGTTAAACAATGACAAAGAATATTTTGCTATTTGCTTAGCTGTAAAACTAAAATGTTCTCTGTGAGATATTATAGACGAGTCTCAGAATGCATTCATGCATAACAGATATATAACTGAAAATATTAGATTGGTGCTCAATATACTAGATTACTCAGATTTAATACAGGATGACAGTTTTAATTTGTTTAAAGACTCAAAACATTTGCTTCCATAGAACAGAGATCATCAATCCTGGTCCTGGAGGGCCAGTGTCTTGCAGGACTCAGACTACCTCTGCTCAAGTCTGCTAAACACACATTGATTTGAGTCAGGTGTGTTGCAGCGTGGACACTTGGAAAGCCTGCAGGATACCGACCCTCGAGGACCAGGATTGAGGATCCCTGCCATAGAACATGAGTTTATGTTTGCAGCAATTGCTTTGTTTGATTTCATAAAATCTGTACAAACTCTTTATGCATCCGGTAATAGTTCAGTTGAGCTGCCTCATGAAACTACAAAAAGATTTGATCTAAAAAGAAATATATGTCAAGATTGGCTGGTTTTGCCACATCACTTCTTGTTTCTAATGAAAATATTGGCCACCCGCATTACAGTCAGCTGAAAGGCATCTCTATTGAGAGGAGGCTTGTCTACAGTCGTGAATGCCAGCTCTGCATTGGATATTCTCAAAAATATATACTATTAACAAAACCCTATTTTAGTTCACTTTGAAAATAGAAGGCCATCAAATCTGCTACAATGTAATAATCCATAAATAAAATTCTGGTGGTTTGACGTCTTGATTTTCATACATTACATCCATCCTTTAAAATAAAATGGATTAAAAGGTATTTCTTAAATCCAAAGTTATCATGAGCATTTATCTCCCATCATGCTTCTAAAGCTTTAGGTTTACAAATATTTTGTATAAAGTTGCAATTACAACATAGGTAAAATACTCATTAAACTTTTCAACTTTCACTGGCAAATGTTTCTTCTTGGTCTTTAGTACAGCACAACTTTATGTGGCCTTTCTGTGTGGAGTTTGCTGGTTCTCCCTGAGTGTGTGTGTGTGTGTGTGTGTGTGTGTGTGGGGGTTCTCTTCGAGTATGGCTTCCTCCCACCATCCAAAAACATGCATGTTAGGTTATTTGGTAACTCTAACTTGTCCTTTGAATGAGTGTAAAAGTGGATGGTTGTCTGTCTCTCTGTGTTGGCCCTGTGATGGACTGGTGATCTGTCCAGGGTGTACCTGCCTCTTGCCCGATGATTGCTGGGATAGGCTCCAGCTACCCCGCCACCCTTAATTGGACTAAGCGGTTAAGAAACCAGATGGACATGCTATACAAATAAATCTGCCTTGCCTTACATCACTAACCATAGTTGACTTCCTCTATGCCAACAGTTGTGCATTTTCTTTCAAAAACATTTTGGACGGCGTGGCCTTCGCTCTCCTGATGGTATTCTCCTACAACGTTCTGTAACTTCTGTAAGGTCTGTGCTTTCTCATCCCTTTACAGCCTGCATTTTCATAAGTCATGTAGTGCAGGACTGCAGGACTTTCTGCAACCCTGAGCCCACACATGTACTGCTGAGCTTGAAGAGGAACTGTCTTTATGTCTAACATTCCCAACAGCACTGTGCAAAGATTGAGTGAAAATTTCCACCCACATATTTACTTTGTATTTACGCCCTCTACACAGCACAGTCGTGGACCTGACAGGTTCTAGAGTCCCCATGTGGGACCATTTTTTCCAGTTGTTTTCTTCTTTTGGTTCGCTATATGAAGTCAAGTCAGGGCAAGTCATTAGCTGGGACTGTTTACCCTACTTTCCTAGCAGTCATGCCATCTGCGTGTGCTCTGTTGGTTGCATAAGGCCTGGCAGATATGACACCTCCGCAAAACCTGTTCCCTTTCAGTCATTGTTTCACTCCGCTCCTTCCAATATTCTTCTTCTTTTTTTGGCATGTACCTTCCTTTCTTTGCCTTCTGTTGTTATTTGCTGTTATTTTATTTCCCTCATTAACTGCCATTAAACGATTGATTCACGATTTGGTTTTTACATCTTCCTTCTTCCTCCATTATGTACACCTCTCCTGCCCTACATCCTCAACAGCTGACAGACCAGACCCTGCCTGTTGGTGACACTTCACCCACACCGACCCACACTGACCTGAGCCAGATCGCACGACCATGTGGGAGCCAGAGCCAGGGCCAAGGCCAGGGTAGAGGGGGAGGGGGTTATACCGAGGCCAGCAAGATGGCCCTAGTCATCATAATCATTCATTGCCTGCTGTTCCTTCTGTCCCTGTACTCCTCCCACTCCTCATGCGGTTTTGTCCTCCTCATGTCAGGGCCACAAGGCACGCGTATCAGCTGAGCCCAGGATGGTCGGAGTCAACGGGGTCAGGTGGCAGACGCCTGGTTAAATCTCCTGAGGCGGCAAAGTGCTCATGTCAGCTCATACAAACGGACGCTGAAATGCACAGATAAAGAAAAACATGGATGCACCCACATTGGTGCATATGGACAGTTTTCCAAGCACAGGGCTGCAGATCGAGTGTGATATTATAGGGCAGGGCTTGACTGGTGAGGCGGGGGGGGGTTGTTGATGGAGTTGTGTCAAACCGATAGATCAGCATACAGAAGGAGGAGGGGAAGATTATAAACACATGACCAGATGGAGAGAGATAGCCCTATTATGTAGATCCTTCTAACCCTTATCCCTGTCTCTTCTCTGCCGCTTGGATCCCTCATGCATATATACCTTTACATTATTCAGAAGGTTATAATGAGAAACTGAAGACTGCGGTGGTTAACGAAATGGTCACAGGCGGGTTTAGATGGCAGAAGGTGGGTCACAGGTGTACAAGCCTGACACTTATTCTTCTCTTTGACCTCTCATTATCACCCTCCAAGTTCTCATTCATTATTCCCCTTTGTTCTCGGGTGTTTAGAAGGGAACACGGTGTCTGTCTGCTCCAGTCTGCTCAACACTGTCATTCATATTTTAAGAATAAATTGAGCTTTTTTTTTTTTTTTTTAAACCAGTTACTGTCTGCTCCTTTGTTTTGTTTTTTTTCTTAATTTATCAAACTGTTTTCTAATTATTCATTTATTTTCTCTTATCTTACTTCTATCACGCTATAATCAGCTTTACATAAGGCATACAGGAGCTGAACAATACCATGGTTCACAATTTTCAAACTGTTCTAAAGCCTGCAATCAATCATCTGATTGTCACTTTTGATTGAAGTCTTGCTGGACCCAAACAGCCACATCCACCTCAGTCTGTTTTCTTTTTGTCTGTTATTGGTTGATCTGTCTATCCACCAACCACCAGCTCATCCTCTGTGGCCTGTAGATGAGAGGTCTGGTCTGTTGTTACAGAGGAACAGGTGGGGCAGGCTAAACAGTCAGCCCAGGCTTGAATCACACACACACACACACACCCATGCAAGCTGCAGGCAGGCAGGCAGCCGCTCAGACACTGGCCCATATGGTAGACCTCTGGAGCTGTTGCCCTTAGCAGAGAAGGGAAGGGAAGGACAGAGGGAAACAGAAATGTTTGGAGGATGGCAGGAGCAGGAGGAGACTGAGGGAAGGGGGGCAGGTTGAAACTAATCAGCAAGCATCTACAACTGTCCACAGTCTTTGGGGAGTTAGGACATGCATATATGTGTCTGATTGAACTGGGGGTGTGGAAAAGACAAGTGGGGGGTTGTAGTTGTCTCAAAATGTGCCAGCTTGGACTTGTTTTACTTCTCTCATTGTTGCTCGTGGTTTGCTTTATTTAACCGTCACACACGTCTAAGTCATTCCAAACATGTTAAACTCTTGAACAAATATTTTATTGGGAATAAATACTTTTTTTTTTAAAAAGTGCATGAATATGATGTTTTTGGCATATGGAAGCTGTAGTTTGCATAGGTTCTGCCTAAGCACAAGCTGATGTATGTCATCAGTCACATTTGTTTGTTGGTCTGTTTGTGAGCTGATGCAAAGCACACCAAGCTGAATTTTTAAAAAGTTGGATTTAATGTGAATAATCCATTAGATTTTTGCGGGGAGCCAAGATACTTTCTCAAAAGCTGCAAAGCAGCATATGAAATCTATCAGTGCCCCTCTAACACTTATTGCTGTTACTGTCTTTTGTTTTTCAAATCATCATCAGTGTCATGTTATTCTGCAGGAATAATGTACTAATATTATTCAAACAGATTATTATTATTATTATTATTATTATTATTATTATTATTAAAGAATAATATTGAAATGAACTTACATTTTGAAAATATTTATTGATTTAGCTTTTTCTTCACTAAAATTTATTCCGAGGGTTGATGTGTTTAATTTCAGTTCCAGGTGAATCCTTGAGAATGAATCCAACGTGGTTAACTGTATCAGCACCTTTACATACAAAATGAGCCCTTTAATAACCCTTACTGAATTCACACTTCTTAGAGTGAGTCAAAATAACACAAAATGTTGTGCCCTGAGATACATTTGTATCCATATTTCCATACGACAAATTACCTTTCAGAATAATATTTTATGCTACAGTCTATTCGCTTGGGTATCTTGTGGACACATATTCTTGACAGATCCTAGTTCCTTAAAAATCCTCCTGTCCCCTTAATTGAGGCTTTGAAAGCATGTTAAGCTGTGCTACAAAGATAGGCTGGCCACCTGCCACTCACATTGCAAAGTAATAGACTGACAGATGTATAGACGGGAGGTCAGATGGTCAAACCTTTTGTCAAAATGCAAAACATCATTAGGTAGATGCAATGCTTAAGTCAGGCCTCGTTGCTGAAGCCTCAGCTCTATTGTTTAGAAGATATTGTATTGTGCCTGTTTCCTGTATGTATGTGCTGTATAATATATACTACTAAACAAAAAGGTGCATTACTGTGGTGAAAAAACATCATATAAATCATAATTTTTAAACATTTACTTGTCTGCTACATTTTTTGTAAAAATGTTTTATATTATCCACTAGAGGGCACAGAGACACTCTACGTTGTTGTGTTTTCACTTCATAAAATGTCAGTAAGCAGCTATATACTTTATACACACCTTGTAACATTTAGGGATTGCAATATATATTTGTCATTATGTGTGCATTTTTAATCTCAGGTAAGTCTGGAGGCTAAAAACCATCCTGCGTTGCTGGAAACTGTTGATAGAAATTCTTAGAATGAATCATTATCCTTACTGGCTTGAAATATATTCAGATATAGTCAAAGTAACTGTGTGTAGAAATACTGCAAATTATTAGACATTTTTGTTAATATTAAGCACACTGAAAGCAGAATCATCCATATATTCTGCATTTTTAACAGCTGTAGGTTTTCTAGGTGCATGGTTATTATGTTAATAGAAGCACACTTGCTCTCGCTCCTGCTGTTGTGTTTTACACAGTTCCCATCAAATATGACTTATATAATAATAATAACAATATCATTGAGGAATAAAGGTTTTAAAAAAAAGGAATAAAAGGAATAAAAAGGAATAAAGGTTAACTGATTAAAATTAGGCTATTTTTTTCTATGTGTGACTTTAGTATTTCTTTGTTTGCTTTGATTCTGATTTGTTCATATAAAGATGCATTTTACACGCCATATGTCTGAACTTAATCACGGTTATGCATCTAATCTGTGGACAGCTTGTGGCTGTGTGATGTCAGTTGATGACACTGTTTTTAATCTTACACTCAGACTTCTAAGAGATTAATCTGTGTATGACATGATTTAATTTGTGAACGTGCAGAAGACATTTCTTCCTTTATAAGGTCGATGAACTGTTTGGACAATATAACAGGAAATGTTGCCCTAGATTCAACACCATCTTCTGCTTCTTATTTATTTATTTGTTTAATTTTTTTTTTTTAGAAATGAAACCTCATTACATAGTATAATGTTTCAGCGAATCAAAGGTTGAAGCAGCTGAATATAAGTATGCATAAAAAAATCATAAAGTGCACATAGTGTACATACGTTTCTGTTGAGGTAATAGAGACATTTAATCACTAGAGGGCGACAAAAGATTGGGAACTAAGTTTTAAAACATGAACTGATGTGAAAAGTGTTCCCTAGTAATTCTGTTCAATGGCTACAACAGATCCATCTAAACTCACTTTTATTAGTCAAGATGTTGTTACCTCTACATGCAGTAGCATATATTAACCTAAGATATATAAAACAAGGAGTAAAGGTTGGACTTATCAAAATGCTTAGCTACTTATGTGTTGTAAAAGTGTAATTAACTCATGGACATCTTTAAACTATCTGAAAAGGTTAAAAGTAGTGTTTTCAGTCTGTGCTCCAAACTTGTTTTCATTATTCATTTTCATTTGCCCCTCACTAGCCCACCCAGGAGAGTGCCTGCTAAAATTGGGTGGTAGAACTGTCTTGCTATTTCACCTGCTGTGAAGCAGATGCAACAGCTGAAAGGGCTGGGAGATTACTCGCAGATGCAAAAAGAGTACTTGAGTGGTGGACTGCTTTATCCTCTGTGACTCATGAACATTCCCAATCATGCACAATTAAGAGCGTACCTGTCCTGAATCCACCGTGACAGTGCAAGACCTGCTCATGATTAATTTGAGTCCAGCATTTTTATTCTACAGTTGCAATCATAGCTAATTGAAATTAGTTTATTACTTACAATACATGGCATTGTTTTTTTTTATGACAAATGGGTACACGAATTATTTTGATGAAAAAAAAAAAGCTACAACTTGAAGTTTTTCTGCAGTAGAAAGTCACATTTTTGCACTGTAACGCTACAACACACACACACACACACATACATATATATATATATATATATATATATATATATATATATATATATATATATATATATATATATATATATGTGTGTGTGTGTGTCTGTGTGTGTGTGTTGTAGCGTTACAGTGCAAAAATGTGACTTTCTACTGCATTTATATGCATTTTTAGATACAGATCTGGTTTAATTAAGTTACAGAGTAAAATCAGATTATTTCAGTCTATGGACTGAATCTGCCCTTACTTACATTTGCATGTTTAGTGTGTAAATGGCAAAACAAGTTTAAACAGGGCAAAACTGTCATGTTACGAAATCAGAATAATTTCTGTCTGCCTTCTCAAAACAAGCCACAATGCTGTTTATGTTTCTTTCAGTCTTTCTAAATCACATTTTAAACCACATTTCATGATGAATCTAAATAGACTAAACGGTTCAACATGATTAGCCTTCTTTACAACTCTGATAACCTCACAGTCATCATGAGTAGATTCAAGCTGCTTTGTAAATGTTATGCCTGATATAAATTCTGTCCACTGGAAACAGAACTGGCTTGGGAGGCATTCAGATTTTCCCCATGAAAGAGCATCTGCAGTGGTTTTGCGCCATTTGGAGACACTGTAAATGAGATCTGTGATATGATGCCTGGCTGTTCAATGCATTTGAAATAAATAAATGGATGAATCAAAACTTAATTTTGTGTGACTCAGCCACACACAGCTGATTAATGGGTGGACTCAACAAGAAGCTCTTTGAACTTTGAGTGTGTCAACACCGTTGCTAATCGTATCACCCTCAGTTAACTTTACTTCTTACTACTGGATAAACCTCTTTGGAAGAGGAGAGAGTAGAGAGAGAAAGAGAGAGACTTTGAGTGTGTGTGTGTCTATGCATGCCCCCTACCCCAGCCCTCCACCCCCTCTTTACAGGACTGGCAACCCATCTAGAGTTATTCCAGGAATGCGTTGAACATGGCTGCCGCGATGAAGGCGCAGAAAACGGGACTCCTGGAACTTCGAGTGACCGTGGACCGCTGGATCCGGGTGTTGGCCACGCTTACCGAGGACGCTCTCACAGTTAACCCCGGTGAGGGCACCGAGGAGCCCGCCAAGCCGAGCCCGAGTCCCGCAGGTGCTGTCAACGGAGACCCCCCGAACCTGAGCTCGTCCCCGGTCCCGGAAACCATCACCAACGTGAAGCGCACTGTGCGGGTTACTAAGCAAGATGTGGGAGGACTGGGAATCAGTATCAAAGGTAAGACATTTAAGATTTACTTACAGCTAACAAGTTATAGTCAGTTAACAAGTTTATGTCTCGTAGTTTGAGAGCAGCGTCTGTCAACACGAGGCTGAAAATACGAGTCAGTTAAGTTAGCTAACTTTAAACTGTGCACTAAGTCCTACAAGGGTGCGACAAAGTCGACTTTTACAAGTTTTTTTTGGAGGAATAATTCATATTATAAAAGAAGTTACAGTAAAATAAGCCAAATTGTTGCAACAACAACGAAAAAAAATGACAGCTGAAAGTGGGGGTGGGGGGACAATTTCAGTGCCCTAAACTCACCGGAGTTGGTAATTATCGGTTTCTGCTGGCTGCATTTTAACAGACTGCTCTCAAACTGCGCCAGAATAACAGCAGACAGCAAAAAGCACGAACAAACTTTACACCTTCACATCTACTGATGTTCCTCCATCACTTGAATATGAACTTTATAGTATTAATGTGTCTCCAACAGCCTCTCTTCCCTCAACATTTTTTATATTTTTAACAAATAATCTATTTTTTGTGCTTTAAAACTAATTGAAGCTTTATTTTCATATATTTCACACACACACACACACACACACACACACACACACACACACACACACACACACACACATATATATATATATATATATATATATATATATATATATATATATATATATATATATATTTATTTATTTATTTTTCTCCACAAGCAATTAAAAGATAATCATACTGCTAAGGACATGAACTGTACTCAACAGGTTACATTACGGATCACATCATAATAACACCACTTTTTGACGCTTTGGCTAAAACTAACTTCATCCCACATGCAGAGTACTCAGATTACATCAGAAATTTTTTTGTCAGTTCTGTATTACAGACTAATAAAAATGGACTATTCTGGTTCAGAGGATTTTAAAAAAAAAAATCAATATTATTATATTATAATTTATAAACATTTATAAAAATGTTTTTTCTTTTTCAGTAAATGGCATAAAAAGAATTGTAACTCATAATACGCGTTGCATGAATGTGTTCTCCATGAAGCATAAAAATGTTGGTTAGATGATGTTTTTTTTCAGAGTTTCACTGCATTTATATGAGCAAAGGTCAGAAGCTCACTTGCACGAGTGGACGACTGTTGGACATCATGGATGTGTCAACGCCACTCCTCTAACCTTTCAATGGGAAGAGGTCACAGCCTTTCCATATCTTACAAACCAGACTAACATGCTTGTGATATGCTGACAAAAAGCCTTTTCTTTGTCCTGTTTCCTCAGCCTACAGCAACAGGCTATTATCTCTGTGGAAACACCTCCAAGTAAAAAAGAATGAGAAGGATGAACACCGGGAAGCAAAGTAAATACAAACAATTCAAATACAAAGTGCAGGACAGCTGGAGAAATGTTTCGATTTGATTTCCCTGGAGTTGGTGGAAACAGTTTGCTGCTTAGGTTAGCTCCAGTTTACTTATGCAGCGTAATTTATGCCTTTGTTTTTGTGCAGATAGCTTCCTATATGATGCTCCTTTGTTCTATTACGTTTGCAGTTTTATAGCATATTTCAGTGCCACTGTTTTTTTTTTCCCTTTGGTCCCCTGATGAGGAGGTGATTCTTCAGTTCTGGGTTGTGATATCTGCACCATCAAAACAAACATCAAGGCAGTAAATGTGATAAGAAATGTTTTCTTGCCAAGCCTCTATGCAGTATGTGTTTGAACTTGCATGTGTGAGTTCTGAAACCTCCTTTTGCTGGCAGGTTTGTACTCACAGATAATCACTTGACAGCTGGCTGTTGCACTGGGTTGAATTGATGGATAATTGTAAACTCTGCGCTATTGTCATGTTTCAAAGGTGTCTCATCATGGTAGCTGCTTATTGCATGTTCATTTTAGCTCCTTCCATCATTGCCCTCACCACAGCAAACAAAGCTAGGCCCTAATGACATAATTGTAATGTCCATCTCCGTGGAAATGGGTGGTGTTAAAAATGTGGCAGGATGTTATTAAAACAAAATCATAGCTGGCAGCCTGTTGGCTTGACATTGTTGTGACGCTGGCTGTTCAAAGGCGGGGAGGGAGAAAGGGTGCAATGGAACGACAGAGGGAAGAATGTACCAGCACAAAGAGCGAGCTACAGATGAAACGGGATGTGGAATGAGCCAAAGAGGCATGGGATGGGTAAGAGGAATGGAGGGAATAGGAAGAAAAAGCAGGGACATGCAAATAAAAGAAGGCAGAAGGTGTTGCAGGGTAGCTGACGCTGCATTGTGAACAGCTGAGAGGAGCCGTCCACAGCAGTCAGTTGTCATTGGCCAAAGATGAAAGCTATGTGGCTGGGAGTGGAGTACTCCACCAGTGTTAATTTTAGGGAGCCCACCCCAACTTCCAGAAGAGCATGGAGGCAACCTTTACTCACATGTCTAAATTTAAGAGGAGAGGCTGGGAACGCTAGACTTGAGGTCTCTAGACAGACTGACTGGTCAGAGGAAAGGGAATTATTCCTCTGCAGATCTTTTCATTACTTCTGTACCAATTATGCAAATTTGTTTGTTTTTTTGTCTCGGTGAAAGTGACAAAAACTATAAATGTGATATCAATCGGGTTAGAAGAAATCCCACTTATGTTAAAAATGATCCCAGATGTAATTTCATTATATTCGAAAGACAACCATTATTACATGTTTGTGACCAGCTCACTGTTAGTTAGCAAAGCTCAGATGCAGTGTTACATGAGGAATATATCACTGCAAATGTATTTTCTTCTTCCTCATGTGGCACTTTACTTTCATCGACAATGTTAACCAGCGTTATTTAGAATTTTTTGGGTCTATTTTCTGTTGCTTCTTCAGTTGTTAATTAGCGCTGTGTGCGTTTTAACTGAGGAAGTGCTGACCGTGCGTTTTGAAAGTCCTCCTATTCCAGCAAACATAGAGTTACCACAAAATTACCTCATTAGACACATATCAGTACTGTGGGTGCCAAAACCGTTCATTTACCTGTCATTAGTAGCTCCCGTCATCCCACCCAACAACACGCACTGCCACCCACCTGCCAGCCATGTGACAGGCTGCCACTTGGAGGGAGCTGAACTGTTCGATATGAAAAGTTGGAGTGGAAAAAAAAGAGAAAAGTAAGAATGGGAAGGGAAAGGGAGTTTTCTAGGAGTGGCAGCCATACTGATGGTCACTTTTGCTACAAGATGTCAAATAGGTTTATTCAGCTGTCATGTTAGTAAGTAGTATTTCAGACGGCAGTAAAACCCAAAAATATGTCAGGAGAGCGTGATAAGATGAAATGAGACATGAAGTTGGAAAAGGATTCATGTGCTTCTCTCACTGTTGTTTACCTGACTTGTTTTCAGCTGCTTTCCTGATGTATACTTAGTTCATTTGGTCCCAGTGGTAAATTACTTTCACATGAATGACAATAACATCTTTTAGTTAACTCAAGGGAATAAGACCCCTTTTTCTGCTTGTCCAAAGGAAGGCAGGAGTTCAGTTCTTTTTAAGTGGGAAGAGATGTTGCGAGAGCTTGTTGTAGCAGAAAAAGTGCAGAACCCATGTTGGTTTAAATGAAGCTGAAAGTTCATTGGCCATGTCCTTCCCCAAAAGTCACTGTTGAAGTTTTCAAGATGTTTTCTGCATTTGAGGGTTTTCAGCTCATTTCATTTGAGATTGAATCAGGGTCGAGTGCTTCTTTTTTGCCGAAAGTACTTTTCATTATTCAACATTTTATTATTATATTCTCCTTATATAGCTAAAGACGTTTGTTTATTTATTAGCTTTACTGTCAATCCCCTTTAATAAATCAGTTGGAGCTATTATTTTCTCACAGGCCAGCTGTCAGTAAATGCTACTATTGTTATTAATCTGTTAAACCCTTCATGCAGGGGATTCAGATTGTCTGTAATTCATTCATTTATAGTTGTCTGCTGGAGTTTAAATGCAATGAAAGGAGATTATAGATGCCTGCAATTCAGAACCCTTATGGTGTTGCAAACTGGGGGCAAAGGTAAACTGAAGGTTAGAGAAGCAAATTGTGACTGGAAAGTATTCACATTTAATCCTGAGTGTTTTGACAGGGGTGAGTAGACACAGATGTCTAACTATCACCATTGACATTTACCATCTCAAATAAATAGGTTTTAGTTTCTTATGTAAGTATTTGGTGTTGCTTTATGCTTAATATGCTGCATGTTTTTTAACATTGTCTTCTGAGGGCTGGTCGGCTGTGGGTTTGGATTTCACTGTTTTATTTTTAATTACTAAAAAAATAAGGGCCGCACGGTGGTGCGGTGGTTAGCACCGCAACCTCAATGCAGGAATGACGCTGATTTGAGCCTTGGTTTTGAGGAACGGTTGAAGAAGGCCTGTCTGTGTGGAGTTTGCATGCTCTCCCTGTGTTTGTGTGGGATCTCGCTGGGTACTCGTGACTTCTTCCAAAAACATGTGTGTTAGGTGAACTGGTCACTTTTAAATTCTCCCTAAGTGTAAGTTACAGTGGTTGCTTGTCTCTCTGTGTTGGCCCTGCAATGGACTGGTGACTTGTCCAGAGTGTACCTTGCAGGGACAGGCTCCAGCCCCTAGCAACCAGTTCATGGCATGAACTGGTTGCAAGTACAATATGTTCTTGTCACTGGCCTGCATTCACACATTGCATTGATGTGTCTGTAAATTGCCCTGAAATTACGTTGTCATGAAGTGGTGCTATACAAAGAAAGCTGAAGTAAATTCAATTCAGGACACTGCTTTTTAAGTATTTTTTAAATAATGTTTTTAATTATACCTGACTGCTAACTAACAAGCTAGATGTAAATAAAAGCAGAGAACATTTTATTGGCAGTTAAAAAAAATTCTACTTTTCATTTGAGCTGCCATGATGCTCATGGGCAAAAATGAGCATCATTAACCTCATTCCTTTTCAGAAAATCTGTGCTCAGAGTGGCACAGGAAGTTCTGAATGATATGAGACTCTTGATTCACAATTTAACCTGATGAAATTAAAAAATTAAACTCAAGACAGAAATCTGTAAATCAAATGGAATAGACAATCTGATACTGTTTGATTTTTTTGATTGGATCGTCTCTATACTGATTAAATCATTGTTTAAATCCATTGGTCGGATGTTTCGCTAACTAACCGCTACCTAATGATGATTGAAAAGTTTAATATGTTTTGTTTCATCTGAGTCCTTCATGACTTGGTTGTTGCTAACATGTATGCTGTGTGATGCAGTGGCTTTGAGACAACTTTCTCTTTAGAACTAGGAAGTATGTTTTATCTTTCTCATTTGGCACTAGGCTTTAGAGCTCTCTTCTTTCATTTGGCTTCAGCCCAAAGTGTTCCCACACTGCAGCTGTGGGTTGCAGTTTTAAACCACGTCCATCTGGACTTACAGTGTTGTTCCATACTTATTTGCTTCAAAATGCAGCCATAAAGCGAAATACTTGAGTCACAGGTCAAAAGGTCAAAGTCCAGGGGGGGAAAAAACCTTTAAAATAAGTCTTTTAAAATTTGGTTCACGTAGATGTTACCTGGTAAATATCTGTCTTGCCCAGTTTGTCCCTTTGCAAGTTTTACTCCTGGACCATGGTTTCCTCCTACAACGCAGAGACGTGAATGCGAGATTAATTTGTGGTTTAACGTTGAATAAGCAAAAATGTGAACATTCATGGTTGTCTTGCACTGTTTGGTGCTATGCACTTATAGACATGCCTTACTAAAGCTTTTTATTCACCTACAGCATCTTTAGCATGAAAAGAGCACATATTTTCCTTGGATGAATAAATCCACAGTTTCCCAGCAACGACAAGTTCATTGAGGCATAAGAGTGAACAGTAAGGGACACTTTTATGTCTTGTAGGGAAGCAGACGCCAACCTGGACAAGAAAAGTCCAACAGTCTTGTTAAAAATCCCAGCTAACTAGAAGAAAATGACAATATGTTTTTTTTTCAGTTTTCACAGTTCCAGTGAGGAAAGGTGCAGCTATATGCAGATAATGTTGCCTTAATGTCATCACTGCACTAGAAGCTATAGTAGATATAGTTTCATTTGGCTACAAATAATGTCAGGTGATAAAGCTTATTTTTGCTTTTTTTTTTCCACTTGTGCTGCCCTGTTCTGTGGCCCAGTGGTAGGAAAGCCATGATCTAAAGGATGACTGCTTCCCTCAGCACAGTCACAGAGTTGAAGGTTATAGTTTGCATGAGTTTTCAAAGTATATCTTTTTTGACTCTTTGAGCACAACAAGCCAAGTAACATCTGTACAGCCAGTGTCTCCTCTTTTAAACTTCACCTGATTTATTGTCACCGTTGGGGTTTGTGTGAGTCTGTGGAGGAGACATCCCAGGCCCACCCACAGTGACTCTCCAGCATGGAGCAGACACACAGACCACAGAGGTGACAACAAAATTAGTCGCAGCTTAATTCTTAGTATTCACTGAACCTAAACCTGAAAAAAAGGTGTTTTTTTTGTTTTGTTTTTTTTCTAGAGGAGTGAAAATTTTTTAGCTTATTTTTGCGTGAGGATGGCTAAAATGATGTTGACATTCTTAGGGTGTGTGTCCGCAGAGGATTTTTCTTCTGGCAGAAAACTGCTGCTTTGGCACTTGGAAGCGCCCCTTTTCATCGACTTGTCAGAAAAAAGCATCCCACTCACATTAATATTGACTGCACAGTTTGCAGCAAACTTGCAACTCATATGGTGATAAAAACACAGCGCTCGCCAGCAATATTCAGTGTCTGTGTGATCGGATTGAATGGGTCTTTCTTTGAATGTTGTGATCATTTCAGTCTAAAAGGAATTCAACTTGATACCGAAGGACATTTAAACTGTTTATCATCTATTTTACAACAGTAAACTTTAAACCCCTTAACTACACCCTCCTGAGGAAGATTCATGAGGTAAATCCAAACAAAATCACTGAAAATTCAACCTAAACAAGATATATTTTTAAATGAATGAAATGTAGCTCTTCTTTTAGATACTTCCTAGCTTGCAGGTCACACAGCAGTGCCATTAATGATAAAAGCCAATAGTGAGCATCCATCGGAAAACTAGCTGACCTTTTTTTTAAACGACATAAAGAGAGAGAGAGAGAGAAGACATGATAGGATCTGCAGAGGATAGTACAGGAGGGTTATTGCTGCCGTCTCAGACTGTCCTCATGTGCTCTTCTAACTGCAGTTCATATAACTTAAATTTAGATCATTAAAATGAGCAAAGTAAAAGTTAGAATCAAGCAAATGTTGGATGAAGGTTGGTTTTTGTTTTTGTTTGTTTGTTTTTCTCTCCTCAGCATCCACTAATTTGTTTTGTTTTATGACTCACAAATTTGACCCTTTTGTGTGAAAGCACAACCACAATATCTGGCAACATATAAGAAAAACACGTAGAGCAGTTCAATATTCACTCTTTATTTACATAGGCACCCTGTTTGGATTGTATGATTAGACAAGATCAACAATTGTCTTCTTCGTTAACCTGTGATGCAATCATAAGTTCAGTGTTATACTGCAACATGCAAAAATAAGCTCGTAACTTTGTGGAAAAAGCCCTGAAACAATATTAATGTTTTTTATTTTTCTCTGTTATTATGCAGGAGGAAAAGAAAACAAGATGCCGATCCTCATCTCCAAAATTTTTAAAGGCCTGGCTGCAGATCAGACTGAGGCACTTTATGTTGGAGATGCCATATTGTCTGTCAATGGTTACGACCTACGGGAGGCCACACACGATGAGGCTGTACAGGCGCTGAAAAAAACTGGCAAAGAAGTCATCCTTGAAGGTAAGATGATGATATTCATAGACAAGACTCTAAAAAGTTTTTTAAAAAAAACCCAGAAATCCGTCTGTTCTTCTTCTAGTATCATCTGTCCCTCTGTTTTTATTTATTTATGTATTTTTCTAAAAGTGACAGGAGGCTTGTTGGACTTCAGGACATGCTAAATAGGTGGTAAATATCTACTTTTCTTTATAAAGAAACACTTTACCTGCATTTCTTAACTATATATTTTTGATTGTGAGGCTTGAATTAGGCAGCGCTCTTCCACCTACTGTCTCCTCTCCTCTCATGTTAGTAAATAGTTGCCTTAACATGTTTTGATGCATTTTATCCAGCCATGTATTTTATTTTTTTTCTTTATCTTTTAAGTTTACTTAAGGTTGAGAGAGAGAAAGAGATAGAGATATTTTCTGGTAAGTCCAAACTTTGATCAACCTTCACTGAAACCATCCAAATAATTAGTTGAACAGAAACAGTGAAAAGGAAACAGAAGACTGAAGAAAATTCTGTGCTTGTCTGAGTGTCTCGGACATTTTTTAATGAGCAGCGTTCCTAAACATCAAGCACTTTTGAATTACATATGAGGTTAACTCAACATTTGAGCAGAGCATAATGGGGGAATTAGTGGTACAGTAAGACTGTGTATGTGCAGAAAGGTTTGGATGGTGGACTCAGCAGGTGAGTTTCTCTTCTCTTGGCTTAACTGTTTGATATAAACAGCCACAGCAAAGATCCAGTATCTCAGTGTTTTTCTCTCTCGTTTGTTCTGTGCAGTCTTATACTGGATGTGTTAAGCATAGATTGAGCATCTTAGTCTACCAGCAGGTGTAAAGCAGCAAGTAGTCCGAAGTTTGATCTTTAATCGCAACGACAGGGTAAAGGGATTACAGACAATCTTTGCTTTGTCTAAATGACTGCCTCACAGGAATTTAGGATCCCCCACCACGCTTGTTCTAAGTTGGCTGGTTAAATTATAAATCCACTACCAATAATTAATGTCTTAACACAAATGACATAGACATGTTTTTGCACTGCATTCTGTTGAGATGCTGTCATAGACATTGTCAGATGACTTCCAGCATGTGCACAAGTCTCTTGATGAGCTTTAAAAAATAAGCTTGCATAATTATTTTAAGCAAGTTAATACACTATCTGAAGGGGAAAAGTTACCAGATGACCATGTTACCGCATTGTTGGGAGTTCACTTGCATAGCGGGGTAGCTTGAGTCAACAGAGAAGACACAATTGGAGCTCCAGCCAGGGGAAATCATTGCAAATCCCCCTGTCTTACATGTCCACAGTCAGGCAGAAAAGTGTTGATATCAGATGGCTCAACCAGCGCTGCTCTGTGATCCGTCATGTCAGGAATCATTTCATGGGTTTCCCATCCCTCCAGAGGACCTGATAGAGGAGTGAGGAGACGAAAGAGGCTTGGAGGCCGACTGAGGGGTTTAGTGTGTGTGTATGTGTGTACATGTACATCCACAGTTTTTTTATGTCTTTCTGTGTGTTTGTGTTTATGTCTGTCTGACCTGGAGAGAGTTCTAATGCCTGATCCAAATCTGTCGTTCAACACTTTGGAGTATCTTTGAGGTAAAAGTAGAAAACATATAGAAGTAACATTTTTGTGACATTTTAGACCTACAAGCTTTCCATCTGCAGTTGTAAATCTTTAAAAATTTCCTTTTTACTTAATTTCACTGCTTTATAAATACTTAAAATATGTGTCATGAAGTTCAAATAACAATTTCTTGTTTTAGTTTTTGGCACTTTATCAAGATATTCAGCAACCTAGTCAGAAACTAACTCATTCCTGGCACCACTGCAGTGTTAAAGGTTAGGCCTTTCTTTCATGTGCACAGCAACAAGCAACCACCACTGCTGTGCTCAAGGCGGTTGTCAGCGCTCCGTGAAATTCATAACACAGACGGCCTTGACTGAGATCAAGGTGAAACAGCCTTACATTAAGATGGCTGTAATATTTGAACAGTAATGCTTGAATCTGTCAGATTAGTGCCTTTGTTACATGTGCCGGTGTTTAAAAATTTTGCACACAATTTTTATTTCGGGTTAGGGTTTGATGCGATTTGTTTCCTGGAAAATCACTTGTCCCATACCTTTAGTAATATTATCATGGCGAAGAATGTCTTCAAGGAAAATATGTATTTTCTTCAGCAAAAGTTCACTGCTAAAGGATCATGTTTAAAATTGTTTGCAGTAGATTTTTTTTTTATTATTTGTGAGGGTTCAGGTTACACTATTGGATTTTACTAAATTATTTCAATGGGCTGCACAGTTGCTTAGCAGCCAGCAGAGCAGTAAAAGGGCAATATCTACTGGCCAGGTTCCAGGTGTGAGGGGGGAATAAATGTGAACCTTCTTAATCTAACTAGACTTTTTCGCATGTTTTTTTAAAAAAAAAGTGGAACAACTACAATCTTACTTGATCCAACTGTGACACTTTCTATGAAAAGAGTGATAGAATAATCATTGAGCGTGTGTGAGAAAGGACATGAGAGGGTCAGATAAATATAACAGATCAAATGAAACCATAAAAGCACAGCTGCCTTCATTTCCTCCCAACAGCATTTACAGCCTGTCTGTGTGTGTTTATGTAAAGGTGTGACAACACATGTTCTGCACGGTGTCCATACCTCTGTGTGCGTATGGTGTTGTGTTGCATCTTTATGCATGGGACTATGTCTTTGCAGATAAGAAAGGAAAAAAATGGTGACAACTAGAGCAACGTTTTTCATGTTACACACCTCATATGGAGGTACTGTCACTATTGATATTGAAGTTGCTGCACTGGTGCTGTAAAATACTAATTGAGGGAGGATAAAGACACACTTAGACGTGGCTTCTCATCTGTCCACACATATTTAATCTATTTTAGTTTGGCTACAGCTCTTGCTGAAAATGTATCCATCCTTTCAACCAGTTTGCCAGCCAAGGCAGTCTACAGTGTGTACAGTTACACACACATACACACAGTAGCTGTGCGGTAAAACTGCATGTGTCCCTATGTGTGTGCATGAAAGAGATAGTGGGGGGTAGGGATAGTTGGGTTGTAAAGCAGTTCCCTGGGCAACCAAGGTCTGAGGTCTGACAGAAAAACATGTGTACAAAGAAAATTCTCAACTCATATATATGCAATTAATTAGACACATGAAAATGTACACATATAAAGGGTGTTATGCAAAGAAGAATGCTAAATGGGCTGCAGATAACAATATATATATATATATATATATATATATATATATATATATATATATATATATATATATATATATATATATATATATATATATTATATATATATAGATATATATGTATGTGTATATGTATATATATATGTATGTATGTATATATATATATACGTATGTATGTATATGTATATATATATGTATGTATGTATATATAGATATACATACATACGTATATATATATATATATATATATATATATACATACATACATATATATATACATATACACATACATATATATATAAACATACATACATATATATAAATATGTATATATGTGTATATATATATATATATATATATATATATATATATATATATATATATATATATATATATATATATATATATATATATATGTATATATATATATATATATATATATATATATATATATATATATATATATATATATATATATATATATATATATATATATGTAGTGGCAACTTCAGTCTGATCATGCAGCACAGGCTGCTCTGACAGCAAGGTGGAACTGAATGAGTTATGTGTGTGTTCTTTAGGACAGAGGAGGGCGAAGAGGGAGGTGTTGCTACAGACAAGAGAAAACTACACGTTATTTTTTTGTTACTCATCAAAAGTCCTCCATACCACCAGAAAAGGACACTAGACATGTTGATGCTTGCTTTGTCTTTAAATAGACTCACTGAAGGTTCTGAGACATCTTTAAATATAGCCCCAAAACAGCTTAAAAAAGTTAGTAGTGGAGGTACCATGTGCATAAGTAAATTGGCGTACCCGTAAATTTTGTGCTCTGACAAAAGATCTGTTATTAAAGTTCTTTTTTTTTTTAATGCGTTAATTATTTGTAATTGAAGCGTAAAGTCTAGTTAGACATGCTGGTTGCACTAAATTGAGTTCATGTTACAGTTTTTAACCAGCAACACTCACGCATTTCTATGTTGCTGGTTAAGAACTGTAATATAATATAACTTGCAACATTACTTAGGCAAAGCAGAGCGACAAAAATAAATAATTATAAGTGACAATCAATACATAATCTGTGACAATAAAAGATTTGTTATTCTTAATACACAAAGTTGGATCATGTTTGTACTCAGGTGCTAATTTAAATGTCAGTATCTGTTATATCAAAACTTGGATATCCAGAGAGATATCATTCTCAGTATACGGTTTGTGTGCATAAGAGCGACAAAAAACCGTGTGAAAGCATATGTTTCCCCTGTTAAAGGATTTTGTGGACTCTTCTGGTTTGCTCTGCTCTGTCCTTTCCATTAAGGTATTTCAGACTCAGTGCACATACACACAGGGATAAAGCAGACTTAGTTATGGAAGCTCAATCGCCACATTCTTTCTCTTGTCTAAACATTTTTTAGAGAGGGAATGTGTTATCAGATGTATCAAGTGTCCTGGTTTCTGTCATCCCTAGTGGGCTGCTGGCCAGTGTATGAGCACAAACTATTGATTTACTTTGAGCAAAGTTCAGTGTGTTCAGAGAAAGTAAGGCTAATTTTGAATGCTGGTTCGAAGAATAATGCAACAGTTTTAATGTCAACAATAGATGTTTTTCAAATGAAAAGCTAAAAATTAAAATAAAAATATGTATAATTCATCATTTCCTTTTGGTGATTAGTAAGTATTTCACTGTATTCTCACAAATGTAAACAATATGAATGTGAGTATTTGGGCTGCAGCTGTTGATTATTGTTACAATCAGTGAACAGAGCACTATAATCAATTGATTAATTGATTAGTTACATAAGCTTTTTCCCTTTCCTTTGAAGGGTTTGGATCTGAAATACAATAAAGTGGTAAGTGTACAAAAGCTGGTTACAGTTACATATTTATATACTTCAGTAAACTCTATTGCATTTCTAGCTGCTGTCCTATAGTCTGACTTAAACAATGGCATAAAAAATAGATTATTTCACCAGTAATGATAAAGCTTTGTAATACGTAAAACAACATTGCTTCATTATCGTAAAAATACTGTCCAAAGACATGCATGCTAGGTTAATTAGTTACTCCAAATTGTCCCTAGAAGTGAGTGGTAGTTTGTCTCTCTGTGTTGACCTGTGATGGACTGGTGACCTGTACCCTTCTTCTCATCCACTGATTTCTGGGATAGGCTCCAGCGTCCCATGATCCTGAATTGGACTAAGCAGTTAAGAAAATGGATAGATAAGAATAAATGAAAAAGTTTTTTCTTCAATTTAATTTGTGTGTCTAAAACAGAGAAAACTACAATGTATATAAATAAATAAATGCAGTTAATAATTTGTTTCAATAAGTTGACTAGAGAACATTTTTGTTCCATATACCTAAAATATTTATATATTTTAATTCTCTTTAAAGACAATAACGTATATATTTAATTTTACACAGCCATGTTCTTAAAAGATCTGAATTCTGGTTTAGACTGGAACCTTCAGCACAGTCCTGCTGTACTTTATGCAACACAACAGCTTATCAAAGTTTAATCCATTTTTCCTGTTTTCACATTTATATTCACTTAGTAAAATACAGAAAACCCTTTCAAAACTAGATGCAGCTACACTGGCAGTGGTGCTGCTAACATAATGTCCCATATATCAGCGATAAGCTACACATCTCACGTGAAATTAATTTGGATGCAGCAGCAGCAGATTTTAAAAGGTTCAATTCTGTTGTTCGCTTGTAAAATGACGCAGGTTTTCTAACTTAACTGTACAATTAGCACTAGCTAGGAGGAGAAGGAAAAATAAAACAACACTTGCTTGCCGTTACCAGGAGCAACCAGTTTCCCATTTTTAGGCACACTGAGCAAACACTATTACACATGCCAAAGATTAAGAGGTAATTATTTGTGACAGCCTCGGCTGAGTCATGCGTTCCTTGTTGTTTAAAATAGACTTTTCATGCAGATATGTTTTGAATGTGAGATTTATTACATTTCATCTATGAAGATGAAGCTCAGTTGACACAGATATCGATCAGATATT
Source organism: Telmatherina bonti (assembly GCF_933228915.1). Classification (NCBI taxonomy): domain Eukaryota; kingdom Metazoa; phylum Chordata; class Actinopteri; order Atheriniformes; family Telmatherinidae; genus Telmatherina; species Telmatherina bonti. Next base: position 24,443,945 of record NC_136624.1, read on the forward strand.
GACTAGCGTCATTCCTCCAGACCTAAATATGATAACACTTACCTTTGAACTGTCGGAATGTGAACATCCAATGCAAGAAAAGTTTGATGGGTGACATTAGATCAGGAGAGATTACATTGTATTAACTAAAAGTTGCTTCATCAGCTTCAAGGAGAGCTCAACTCTGGCCTAAGTTGTCTGCATTTCTTTCTTTGACTCACATGCAATTAAGATAATTACTTTCAATACTTATACTATCTGCAATGGAGGATTCCACAACAATAGAGGGAGATTTTGTATAGCATACTGTATGACAGGGTCTGCTTTTTGCATGTTATATGAATAATTACACTCATACATAGATTTGTGACTTTTTTTCATTGAAGGGAGCAGGTATTCTTATTGCTTCTGGAGTTTGTTAGGAGTTGAAAAAGAAATGAGGGATTTGCAATCCTCTCAGTGCAAAAGTGGGACCTTGATCGGTTGGTGAGAGCATTTATATTGCAAACTGCATGCAAGTTGTATGCTGACCTTCAACAGCATCAGTGGTTTACATGTTATATTCACTTTAGCTTTGACCATGGCAGTAACAGATCACACAATTGTAATATATTAGACCAGTGTTTTGTGTATCATCAATTGAAGGATGAAGTAGTTATTCAGAAAGGTTAAGAGTGCAGACAAGGAGTTTGAGTTGTATTTTGCTCTGAGGGCAAAAATTCATACTTCTTATCTACAAATCATGATCTTCAAGGACATGTGTGATCATAGCCCAGGGAGATATATATAGATATTTGTGAGATATATGTATGTATGGATGTATGCATATATATATATATATATATATATATATATATATATATATATATATATATATATATATATATATATATATATATATATATATATATATATATATATATATATATATATATATATATATATATATATATCTATATATGGTTTAAAGCTTCCTACAGGGACATACTCATGCTGGCGAAGACTGTCTGCAATATTCATTATTTTACCAAAGTCTTTTCTTTATATGTTCTGGTTCTGGTTCTGCAGCAGCGCTTACATGACTCTTGTTGTCTTGTTTACAGTCGGAAGTTCTTAGAAGGTAGTTTTGTTTAGCTGCATTAGTCCAGTCAGAGTTAATGTTTTTGTTTTACAGCTAATCTCTTAACCTGATAGAAGGCAACAGCTGCAGCTTGAAGTTCTTTTATAGCATAATAGGAAATTTTAGAGACATGAGGTACTGAACATGAGGCAGTGGTGGCTTTCTATTGCTAATGGCATATTTTTGTGAACAAGTAAATGAGCAATTCAAACATGTGTATTAGAAACACCCATTTCTTTTTCATTCCTGTTTCTTAATGTAACCTGTCTGTCAAATTTGTTAGCGTGCTAAAATGTGCCTATGTGAAAATATTACAGCTTGGACTGTGTACATGTATTGAGAATGAGCCTGTGTCCAATTAATACACACATTGTGAAGCTGATGTGGGATCCTTTGTTTCTCCTCAGCATGAATTCTGCAGCGGACAGCCAGTGTCAATAGAGCTTCATGCATAACTGTCTACTTGAACAGTTTTGTAACATGTAACATGTACTTTTTAACATAATTAAAATTTCTGGCACCTACCTTTGTGACAGGATAATTATTACTTTTAAAATATGTCTTGTTCCTGTGGTCTGTGTGAATCCGTTATCTGCACCCCCCACCCCCAATATCTTACTATCTGACTGTGTAGTTGTTCCCAGTGTTCTCCTTGCTTTCCTCTCTTCTGCTCTGCAACAGACTTAAATAACAGGACAACGATAAAGGGCTTTCTTGTAATCTCAGAAGTATAATTATCTTTATTATAGGAGTCTCTGGAGTATTTGTAGTGCACCAGGTTGTTAACTGGGAGCAGTATTGTACAGTATTCATTTCAATTTTGGTGCAGATAGAACTAACTTTTACTCCTGTTCATTTTGGATCAGTAAAAGTAGAGTAAGAAAATATTTGGTATTACAGTCACTTAAAAGAATAGCTGGCCACTTTGACATATTTATAGCTATCAAACATTCATGAAACACATTAAAACATATCTAAACATTTCATTTGTACTAATATTGTAGGGCAGACTTGCTCTATTAAAGATATAATAATTTGATAATATAATTTGTACAGTATATAGGACCATGATAATATATAGTATTATGTCCTTACCCTGACAACATTATCCTGAACCGGTAAAGTCTTTTTGTTCTTGATTTTAGATGAGGATTTTTTTGTGGAAACAATAAGGTGCATACACTGTTCACCCCTTTTATTGTGACGGTTTAGTACTTTAAGTATTTAAAAAAATCAACCTTGTTTGCACTCTGCATTGTTCTCTCCGAACCTTTGCATGGAAAGAGTAAGGATTATTGATGCAAGTAAGTCAGTGTTAGGTGTGTATTTCAATCAAAATGTCAGTGGATGTAATCAGAGAGCAATCTTTCCACATCAATCCTGTTAAGTAGTCTGGGGTTGGGCTGTAGCTGTTGGGCCACTCTGTCTAGCCATGCTGCAAAAGATCAACCTCATCCAGATAGAGCTTGGTTCTTTTTTCCTTCAGGACTGCTGGCCCATAAGAACATTGTGCTTACACTCAGCAAGGAGTGGATTAACCCTCAAAATAACAAAGCTTTATTAAATCGCAAATTTTCCTCAGACTCTTTCACCTCTCTTTGGCGGCAAGTTTTCCTAACAAGCCCCTTACTGCACCCCTCTGCCCTGATTCTGGGCCCCTGATAATGTGATGACCCGCTTATTCCTGCCACTCTTTCACCTGATTGGTTGTTTAGACTGTCTCACAGTATTGTGCAGCACATAACTGTTTGGGATAGAGGAATAGGATATCTGTGTTTATGTTCATATTATTCAGAATAAATAAATAGCTTAAAGCATAAACAAATATTGAAAAAAAGGAAAAGCTTTTTCAGCGTTCTTTGAGATTGCTGATTTAGCATTATTTCAGTGCTAAACTTGACTTACTGTAGCACCATTAAACTTTTGTCTCAAAGTTACTTTTTATTCAGAGTTTTCTTGCAGTAACCTTTAAAAAGTTTTCTTTTAGAGAGTATTGCTCCTGAATCATTGCTTCATTTTCTTCAATACAAATAAAAATGAGAGGTAAACAAGCCAATAAGTTGCACAGTCAGTCACCACCTTTAACATGCTGAGGAAAATATAAACAAACCTAAAAATGGAGAATTGGGTTTCTTGTCATTTCTTGTGGCAAGCAATAGAAAAAGTTGGAAAGTAAAGAGAAAGCGTTTGAAAGTAAACCCTTCTTTCACTTTTTTTCTTGTCCTCTGTCAGATCCTGCTCAAGTTCCTTTCATTTTCACTCTTGAATTGGGGTAATTAACTCTCATGACACACTATGCAAAGTAATCTGATCTGCGCTTTAGCTCTATGTGCATTAGTTTAAAAGTCTGATTCACTGGTCTCTTAGCTTCTCTCACACTATACACCCGCCTAATGTTGGCGTTTATCCCTGATTTTAATGAGATCGACTATAGGAATGATGCTATACTCTAAATAATACAGAACAGATTAAATCTTCAATGACTGACTGGTGCTGCTTTCAAAGAGATGAAAATATTAATAACTGAAACTTTGGGGTTATATGAAGCTGAAAATTTGTAAGATAGAAATGGTTGAGTTTACAGCTTTTGAAAAATTCCATAATTACGTTCTCTTTCCTCTTTGCTCATATGTACTTGCTCAAAAATAACTTGTATGATCTTGTTTTGTCGTAGATAAAAGATTTGTATTTTGCAAATTATGTGATAATTGCTTTAGATCCATAACAACCCAGTATTGCCTGGCCAAGGTGACAAAAGCCAAGTGAAAGAAAAAGACAGAGGCGGTTTCTGAGTGGTAACAAAGTCCTATTTTGAAAAGATTTCATAAGTCGTAAAAGAACAAAAGTTCAAGCGAAGGAGATGGAATGCAAATGCCTTGTTTTTCCCATGGATGCTAGACTGAGGGGCTGTCTGGTGACATAGTGGTTAGCTATGTGTTAGCTAACTGTGGCCTCACAGCAAGAAGGTTTGATCCTCAGCTGAGGCAAGGCTTGGAGAGTGGCCTTTCTGTGTGGAGTTTTCATGTTCTCCCTGTGTATATGTGGGCTCTCTCCAGGTACTCTGACTTCCTCCCACCATCCAAACCTAACATACATGTCCTTGGACATGTATTTTTAAGCTGTATGTAAGTTGTACCATATTTCTGTCATCAAATTGCCTTGCAAGAGCTCATGTCAGCCCAGTTATTGGGTTGACATGAGCTCAACCCAATAACTGGGTTATTGGTAGGTGCCCTACATCTTGTCCACTGCTGTGGTCAAGCAAGTGTTACATACTTGTTAGACATGCATGTTAGGTTGGTTGTACATTCATTCACCGCTTAATCCAATTCAGGGTTGTGGGGAAGCTGGCTTTGGCGACAGGCAGGGTACACCCTGGACAGCTCTCCTGTCCATCGCAGGGCCACACAGACAAACAACCACTCACTCCTATGGGCGGTTTAGAGTAACCAATTAACCTAACATGCATGTCTTTGGATGGTGTGAGGAAGTGGGAGAGAACCCACACATACACTGGGAGAACATGCAAACTCCACACAGAAAGGCCACTGACCAAACCCCTCCCCAGCCAAGGATTGAACCAGTGACCTTCTTGCTGTGAGGCCACAGTGCTAACCACTGTTCCACCGTGCAGACGGGTTTAGGTTGATTGGTTACTCTAAATTGCCCATAGGAGTGAGTGTGAGTGGTTATTTGTTTCTGTGTGGCCCTGCGATGGACTCGCGAGCTGTCCAGGGTGTACCCTGCCTTTTGCCCGAAGACTGCTGGGATAGACTCCAGCTTCCCCGGGAGCCTTCATTGGATTAAGCGTTTAGAATAATGAATGAATGATGTTTCAGTTTCAGGCAGGTGAACCATATCTTATGATGTGCAGAGGTCCCACAGTTGATTCAGTTGACTCCAGTCAGCAGTGGCCTTAATATTTTCAGGATTATTTGCATGCTGAGTTACTTTCCAGGCGTAAAGTAAATATTAAATCAGTTTGTCAGACTTATAGAGTGTATTTGTAAGATTTATTTATTTATTAGATTTAATTGAGGTCAGCGTATCCCTGAAAATAGCAAGTGCACCTCATGTTTTGAATGACTATTTTTGGTATTGTTTTGGCCCAAGATATCTTTTTCAGAGCATTACACTGGGGCATTCTTTGCCTGACAGTTTACAGAGCTATCAGCATGTTTCTGAGGTCAGTGGCTGGCCAGGGACATTCCAACTACTCCCACGGCAACCACTGGGGCAAGACGGACGAGTTGTTGTTCCATTCAGCTGCTGGTGCCCTGACTAGATACCTGATAATTTGAGGATAAAGATTTTCTAATGTGTACATGCAGAATAATGCATCTACAGGATTGGATGCAATGTATTGATGGAATATAAGTGTGTGAACATGGTTAGATGCTACAGTAGATTCTAGCACTGAGATGGCTGCAGTTCTGCATTTTGTTGCAGGTTTGGGCATCTATGGCTGAGGTTTGTCACGTTTCTTGAAAAATTGGCAAAAGAAAGTCAATATCATGAATTCAATTTGTTAAATGTTCTCTTGCTGTTATTGGTGTGGTTATTGGTATGTTAGATTATCAAACAAATAGTAAGCATTAGCTTGGTACTGTTAAACATATAACTTTACCAGTTCGTACAGCTCATGAAACAAACCAGCAACACTTCAAAACACTTTCCAGTGAATTATGTCAAAACCGAATTGGCTGTGAATCAGTGGTCAGGATGTCTAAGGTTCAGCGTAATAGTGAAGATTTCTGTGAGAAAAGTGTAATGGCAGATCCTGCAGAAGAGGCTGAGGAAGTCTCTCACACACACAGAAGTAGTTTCTCCAGGTACCAGATAAGCTAAAGTAATAACTGCCATCTCAGCTAATTTCAGCTCTGTATTGAATGTGCCACCAGTGGTATTCATGGCAAGATTTCTGGCTGAGTGTATTGCCTGTCTCACTCTTTTACACCCCCTTTTTTATTCTTTTGGTCTTATTTCTTTTGTCTTACTTCTCTGAAGGTTCTTTCTACGTTTTTCAGTTCTGATAAGTGGGGTCATGACTAATGCCTGACATTCTGAAACTATAAAGCACCAAGTTTAACCACCTTTTATGGATAATTGCTAAGCCTCTTACACAAGTAAACATCTCCATATACCTGTTAATCGGCGTCTTCCTCCTGTTTGTTCTGTTTTGTGCAGAAAGAAAGACAAACTCAGTCTGAAAGGAAAAATGAAAATTGTGAATGGTATTCTGTTTATGTGCTGCTCCAGTGATGTTGGCGCTTTCCCCCTTCAAACTTTTACTGTTCAAAGTATAGCATTTGTTGCATGAGTGAGACATCTTCATCAGATGACCATTACCTAAGTGGCCATCCTATACATATCCAGCCAACGTATGATGTTGCTCAAACAATGACACAGACAGACAAATTTGCAGAACTGTTTAAGTTTCAGGTCTTTTCTTATCAGAGATGCCATGTGGGTTTGTGGTAGAAAAGCCACTTCTGTGTTCTCATGGCAGGGTTTTTCTGATGTTTTTCTGATCATCAAGTTTGACTGTAAAGATTGAATGAATAAAGTGATGCTCACTACAGGACCTCCTCCACACACTTTTTGGAATTGTAGCCATAGAGCTAAATCTGAGGATTTTGTCCCTTATGTTCTAAGAGCCATTACAGCAACTTTTGGCAAAGTCCTAAGATGTTATCTTGTTTTTTTTTTTTTTTTAAATTGTGCTCTCTGACTAACCATTCTGCCATAAAGACATTATAAGTGCAGTGTTTTTAGTTGGCTTGTTGTCAGGTTCTTCCATTTCTATCAAATAATCAGTACAAATAACCAATTATCACTACATTCATAGTGATAATTGGTTATCTGTCCTTAATTACTTGTACAGTGACATCCTGGAAATTGTTTGGTGGTTTCAAGCTTTTTTTCCAGTTTGGAATAACAGTGATTCCATAAATTTTAGACTCTAAGGCTGTGTCCCAATGTCCATGCAAGTCCCTAACCTTACATAGAGCTAAACTATATAGCTCACTGCATACCCATATGTTGGCAGTATGGACACAAAGCTGGCTTTTTTCTCCTCGTCACATATCACATGACTACCGACTGTCATCACGCCAACCAACTTGTGGCTCCTAATCCAATCCAAATTCATGTGAAAATATTGTCTTTTCTTATATTGTATTTTATTCTTTCTTCGTTGGGTATCTATTCAATAAATAAGGACATACAATGAACGATCAAAGTGTTTTTCTTTCAATCTGCTTTGATGTCCATGTCACTTGCACCACTTTGTGTGCCTGCCCGCAATGCATTGTAGTCTATATTGACCCCCTTTAGTGACCATTGATGCTCACTAATGTTCAAGATGCATTGTGGGTAATTTTTTTTTTCTCTCTGGACATTCGGACACCCCTAGACAATGGCGCGATCACTAAATAGAGTATTATATAGGGAATAGTGTGGACATTAGGATGTTCTTCACTTTGTCCTGATCTGTGCTGGGACATAATCCCGTTTTGTTGATCTACAGTTTTGTGTTATTCACTCTAACATACTACATCAGCTGCAAGGTCATATACAGACTGGCATTTCTAATTACAAGTGTGTCTGTGTTCCTCTTTACTTCCAGTTAATCCAGTTAGGTGCAGGTAGATTTGGCTCAGTTTGTAGAATGATCTCAGGGATTGCTGAGTATTCGGTTACAATGTCACTAAATCTAAAGTAATGTCAGTAATATTTCCCACCTACGTTACAAACCTCTCCAAAATTAGAGTTGTTTTTATCTTGAAAACTTGAAAAAGATCTGAAACTTTTTCTCTGTGCTGTAATTAAAGATTGCCAGATCCCTTCAATGATAGATCCCACTTGAGACAATGAAGTAAGCAATCCAATTTCCCAGTGTCTCTTTGTGCCATTGCTTGACTTATTAAGATTGACCACATAAATTTTGAATGGGCTCAGTGAGGAACAAGAAAACAGTTGGCTTTCCTGCAGTACAAACATCAGTGTATTGGCACAGGAACAAATGGACAGAAGCTCATTTGCATGAAGCATTACATATGCAAGTTGACAGCTACTTCAAAGCCTGGACATTTTAGTTGCTCGCTTCTTGTGAATGTTCTCAGTTCAAACTTGTGCCTTGATTTGTCTACAGATGCACTTTTTGGTGTGTTAACCTATTTTTCTCTTTGTAAAAATGAGGGGAATAAACAGGAGCAATATCGTAAGATACATAGATTATTTTTGACGCTTTGATTATATAATGACTGAACTGAGATTCATATGGTGGAAAATTCACAGATGTTTACAAAACATGACATGGGTTGTATAGAGTGTTGTAATTCAAACAGGAATGCTTTGCTTGAAATTCTTCATTTCCATGCAAGCCATTTTTAACCAATGATTTACAAACATTAAGACACAAATGTGAGTGTTTGTTGAATGACATTCTGAAATTCTCTCACGATTTATCTCAACTCATGTGATTACAATCTAACTTTAGCTCAATACTCAAGAGCTGTAGAAAAAGAATGTTTCTGATCTGTAAAAACCTTGCATGAGAAAAAGAAAATAGTTTACTCTTAAGCTATAACATTCATGATCAAGCTGCACAGCAGCATAATGTCCATTAAGCTAAAAGTTATAAAGTGGAAAAAAATCTTGAACAGAACGTTAATCACATTTTTTTAAAAAAAATATTGTAATGGAAACATGTTTTTTTCTCAATTTTGTATCAGCACTATCTATGTTATATAAATGTTAAAAGGCCACACTGTATTTGGCACTATAGACATGTCTGCACTGAAAAATTAATGAGACTTTTTCAATCAAATCAAAGAGAGTATACCCAGTGATGGTACTCAATAAAGAACAGAAGACCCTCCACATTATACATAGCTTTAGATCTTTTTCTATATGCCCACTTTTTAAAGTCTTCGCTTTAGACTGAAAATAGTTCACTGATGATGATTGTACAAGACGACCTAGTACATCTCTGAAAGGAATACTTTTGTCTATTTTACCTTTGTAAAATATAAAAAAGTAAACAATTTATCACTTTGCTGATTTGTGATACTATTTGGTATATTGCAAGCACTAAAGGTCACACAGGTCAATGTCATATTTGCAGAAATGTTTCTTGCAAGACTAGACACCTTTTTTTTCAACATCAAACAGTATTGATCCGTTTACCTAACATACATATTTCTGGACCATGGGAGACAGTCAAGAGTATTCTGAGATCATTCAAGGAGGCACCAGAGTAACCACCACACTGCTGTCTTGTCTGATTAAGAAGGAGAATAATTGAGATAAATTACAAGTGAACAACTTGTTGGAAATGAGACATAAGGAGATACAGGGTGAGTCACTCCTTGGTACTTCAACAACATAACTGTATGGCTGGCTGGTTGGCTTCTCAGGGTGTCTATTTTTGGAATGGAGGAAGCCCCCTCTTACTCCTGTTGTCCAGCGCGATGACTCTTCTCCTAGCCTTCTGCTTACTTGCTGTGTCTACTGTGCTAGAAGAGTGCTTCACACTTCCACAGTGAAACCAGAGCTATGCCTTCAGCCTCCTGCCTTACCATGTCCTTTGGGCTATTTTTACTCCAGCAGAGGCTACTTTTGCTAAACCCATACCACAGCCTACTGAACTGGAGCTGAGGCCATGTATTGCCATGTGTGGTTCTGTGTAGGTGTATGTACATGGTTGTGCGATAAAACATCATTTAAAGATATTTGCACAAAATAGCCTCTAAAAACAGCTTGATACTTAATGTAATGCTTGCCAATATCAAGTATGCAATACATATGCACTATATATATATATATATATATATATATATATATATATATATATATATATATATATATATATATATATATATATATATATATATATATATATATATATATATATATATATATATATATATATATATATATATATATATATATATATATATATGTATATATATATATATATATATATATATATATATATATGTATATGTATATATATATATGTATGTATATATATATATATATATATATATATATATATATATATATATATATATATATATATATATATGTATATATATATGTATATATGTATATATATATATATATATATATATATATATATAGTTGCTGGCGATTATTGTACAAATGTTCAACAGGTTTTGAGCTCTTATTTAGCTCTCATTTTTAGAATTGCATGATTTCTCACATCAGCAAGACAGCAAAAGTACCACTAATCAAAGGGAAGCCAGACTCTCTCGCTTTACCAGCGTAGAGTTGCTCTGTATTGAGCATATAGAGCACTCCAGTCTGGCGTGCCAGGCTAGTACTGCACACCATGTTAATTTTCTTCTGTTGCGTTCGCTCTACTGAACACTTCCGGACATTGTAGGCTGCTGCTTTACTGCCGTCACGTCCGTCATTTTTCTGATTGGTTTACTCCACACTTGTTGTCCCGCCCTAGAAATCTGTTGATGCGAGTGACTCCCCAGACCCTATGCTGGTACAGTGAGAGAGTTTGGCTTGTCAGGCTATCAGATTCTATCAATAATTCACGTTTGCCGTTTTCAAAGGGCAACTGATTGTAAAACTGTGGAACACAAGCTAGAAAAAAAGTAAACAAACATAAACCTTCCATGTTCAGCATTTGTTGGACCCCAGCCGGAAGGTTTTGCTCCTCTGGTTGGACTTTTTATATTTTTTTCCTTTTTGCCTCTTATGGTTTTCTCCTAATTTTTTCTGTTTTTTTCTGTAGTCCTGTGCAATGCTTGTTAGATAATGACTCTAAATTGGCCATAAGTGTTAAAGTGACCTTTACACACATTTTCATTAGAAGGATTAAATTTAGACTGCAGACTATTCTTAGAATGTGGAAGAGACAAAAAAAGGAGATGGAAGCAAAACTGCCAGATGTGTGTAAAAGTTAAAGCTATGAAACACTTTTTTGCCACCTTGTCTTTTCCTGTATTCATTGTTATTTATTAATGCTTCTTTTTAAAATGGTAAACTGAATAATAAATCCTTCTTTTCTTTTTTTTTTTTTGTTTAAGACTCTTTACAGTATCAGTGGGAATGACTAATAGATGAATGAAAATCTTTAAATTTGGTTTATGAATTCGAAAACTACTCCAGCTGTGCTTGGTCACCCATGTCAATGTGTTAGTGCACAGCTGGAAAGAATTACATCCCCTTTCTGCCCCCAGCTGCTGCTGAAATTATACCCACTCCTCCCAGAATAGCCACATTAGGACAATAAAATAGCCAATAAGCCATTATTACATTTATCATGTTAGGACCGCTTTCTGTACAAAAGAGCTGGATGGGCTCTGTATATGAGCTGAGAAACAACCTTTTGACAGTTTGACAGCTACAGTTTTTGATTTGTTTTCTAACTTCTGTTTTCTCTAAATAACGATGCGTCATCTCGTGCCTCATCTTACTTTATCATCTAATTCTCCCCCCTTCTCGCTTTTTCTCTCCCGCAGTGAAGTACATTAAGGAGATGTCTGCCTTCTTTAAAAGCTCTGGGTCCTCTGGAGCAGCCCTCCCGTGGGATTCTCCCCCTTCTACACCTCAAAGGGGCCCTGAACTCTCCCCTGCTGAGGTGAAAGAGCCTCGCAGCATCCCACTGAAGATGTGCCAAGTTTCACGGAAACAGTGCCCCCCAGACACAGAAAATAGGTACTACAAGTCAAATACTTTCTGTTAAATGTCACTTTTTATCCAACTGATGCATTTGTGAGGGAAAAAAAACAGCCCTGAAAGTAATCATATGCCTTTAAAGTTTATTGTAAAAGGGACTTGTTTTTATTTTGTACTCACATATGCTCTTTGTTAATATTTAAAACTCCGTCTCTACCCTGAGCTTTAATCTTTGCCATTTGACTTCTGTTTTTCCAACTCCTTCATGTCTCTCCTCCTATCATCTCATTTGCCAGGTATTTTGAGGTGATTTCATCCAACAGAAAGAACTCTGTGTTCCTGCGAGCTAAAGACCCAGCCATGGCTCAGTCCTGGTACAACGCCATTCAGGCTGGCACCGCCAACCTGTTACCACGAGTAAAGGAAGAGATGAAGAGCATGAGGCCTGGCATGGAGGTCAAACATCTGGGCTGGATTACAGAGCAGGTATGGAAGGATGCTGCTGTACATGAGAAGTAGAGCTAAATTGACCCGGTGTTTGTCTGTGTTTGGAATATTTGGTCTGGTGATGATGCTCTGATTTGTCCCGGTAAATAATACAAGTTTCCATGCCTGCTTCTCATTTTTCTGTTTCTTGGACAGTCAATTAGTTTTTGTTTTAATGTGTAGACAGCAACACAGATTTACACGACACAGACACAAACACAAAACCACATTTAAATGCCTTGAGTGCATTTTAAATCTAATGTTTATTTGAATGTTTATTTGTAAATATGTTATATTATTCTTGACTACCCACCAACTTGGATTGGGGACGTAAAATGTCTTAATTCCAGATTCTAGCCGATATCTACTGGTACTTCCTATTTAATCATTTATGATGATTGTTATAATACGAAATAAGATTAATTGTATTTTCCATTCAAGATGTGAGTTATGTGGTGGTGTACGGAGATCATGCTGTTATCCATAAAACCATCAAGAATTACAAAAAAAGTGCTTACCCTCCTGTATGGTGATCCTTTGATCAACATTGTCATATTTTGATCCACCATACAAGTATTGTAAAGAGTGGAGCGACTTGTTTTCAACCTACCAGGTAATTAAGGGCCAGGGATAAAAAATAGATCATCTGAAAGAGAATTGGTCAAACAACAAAAACCCTTTTTAATTTTCTCCTTGTGCAACTGTCCATGTAAACAAATGCATTTTGGGATTATACCACAAAGAAACTTTTAGTTGTCTGGATTATCTAACCCTAATGTGTATCAAATCTTATCTGGGTAAATTAACCCCAGTTTTCTAATGTGCCTTGATTTGTCCACAGATGCACTTTTGATGGATTTGGAGCCAAAAACGATTAATCCAGAATTAGAAACAAACAAACAAAAAGTAAGAAATTCTGGCAGAGAGGAATACAGCAGCTCCCGTCAAAGCAGGGGAGAACAATGAAAAAACTAAGTGGAATCATATAAAGAATAAACTGGTTCAAATCACCTACACATCATTACATCTGAAGTTTATTTAACAATTTAGTATTGTATATTTGAATAAATTTGGGTGTTTCAGGTTTACTAAGGCATGTTGAGTCTTTCTCCATGTGATCCAGTACTGTTTTAAAGGATTTTTGCATTCAGTAAGCAGCTAAATTAACAAACATTAAACTCATCCAAACCAACCAGTGGGCTTATTTTAAATGTCTAGGTTTGTTTTCTAGGATCCACACTCTGAAAGACTAAATTAAAAGGATTTTAGTTACACACTACTTTTAATTACTTATTTAAAACATTTTAATAGGATTAATGTTAATTTGCTAGTTTGATGTGGAAATAATAAATCTGACCAGTAGTTTTGTCGAGGTTTAAATGATTCATCTTAATGTAACACGATTTTTTTTATATGTGCAGTTGTCTCAGGGTCCAGAGAAGCCTGTACTAGCAGTGTTGACTGAGAACGACCTGCTCTTGTATCCCTCCTTTCCTGAAAGCAAAGAGAGCCTATACAACCCCACCAAGAGTCACCGTCTCATCACCACCAGGTTCCCTGCATTCATTTCTACACTCATACATATAACACGTGACATATGACAGTTGTTTCCTTTTTTCATTTTTAATATATAGTTTTGTCACATGAGCTGAGAAAATCTCCACTCCACCCTGTAGAGCTCAGGCCTTTCAATGGTTCACTCTTTCCATAACTGTGTTTTTGGACATTTTGTGTCATGACATCCCATTTATTTGGAAAACATTAGTGTTAGTTGAACCTCTGAGTCATGTTTTTCCCTCCCTTTTATACTCTGCTGTGCACTCCACACCTCACTTTCCATCCCTCCAACAGTTCTGACCACTAATTCTTAATTCCACTCTCTCTCTGCCACAGTCTTGTGATCTTTTCCTCTCTCCCCCTCCTCCAGATTGGTCCACTCTGGACCTGGAAAAAGCTCTCCTCTATTTGACTCTGAGCTGTCGTTTGGCCTTCGTTTGGGCACCAAACAGGGCGTGGAAACTCATGTGTTCAGGGTGGATTCCGCCAAAGAGCTGTCCACCTGGACTCATCTGCTTGTGGATGGCTGCCACAACGCTGCAGAGCTCATCAAGGAGGTCACAGCGGGTAAAAAGATCTGTTTCTCTCTTTATGCTTGTAGCACACTCAGGCGGAAAGTGTAGTTCATTTTCCATGAACTGTCTAAAATCCCACGGGATTGTTCTAAAATATGTTTCCCTCAATAATGTTAATTTGTGGATGGCATTGGAGGATGGCAGAATCAGGGCTCAAGAAATAAGAATTGTTGCAAAATACGTCTGTACAAGTTCCCGTTTGAAGCTGTTGGTTTCTGATCTGTCTTATAGTGACTTAACTATCTAAACTTTCTTCACTAATTATAAAAAATATATTTAAAGAAGAAATTGACAATAATATCAGTTCATTTTGACACACAAACGGTTATAAAAACAGAGCATTTTTCCTTTCTACATTAACTTCTGAAATAAAAAGCCATGAAAAACAGCTTTTCAAATCAAAACTGTTATGAAGGGACAATAAATAATAACAAATGAGAGTAAAAGGGAATTCTGTCTGCCCAAACATCAAACTTCTATCGGTTTTCGTAATGATTGATGGGTCTTTTATAAGGATCCAAGAGAGATGCAGTAGAGGGTGCCTGCATATTTTCAATACAGTCCAAATCAAAAGTTTTTCTGAGCGCAATGATAAAAAGCCTGTCCTCTTTTGCAAAATTTCCTTTGTAGATTTAGTCTTTAAGAAATGAGTTTTAAAAAAAACATCAGTCTCAAGCTGTCCATGTGGTTTCTAGTTCACGATCTGTGCTGAACAGCTTGTCTTACTTGATGCACAAAATATTGCCACCATATCTGTCATGCATCACTTCAGAAACGGCGCAGTGCAGTAATATTGCTGTACTGCCCTCTGCTGGTTGTTAGAAGTTGTGCACATACTTTTAGACACCTACAGAAAATGGTTGTTTTGATATAAATTTCTGAAGGTTACATACATTAAAATTTAGATCCATTATCATCTTCTAATTATTTATTTTAACATAAGTTTTTTTTGTCCTATAACATATTAAAGTACCATTGTTATAGAAGACAGCTGCCTCCTCTTGTACAACCTTCATAATAATCTGTCTTTTCTGTCTTTGCAGCCTGCAGTTGGAATGGAAAAGAGTGCACCCTTGGAGTCCACATCGATGACGGTTTCACAATATTCACGGAAGAAATGGGTGTCAGGAAAAGTGTTCTCCAGCAGCCCTTCGAGCGCCTCCGAATGTCCTCAGATGATGGCGTTCGTATGATGTTCCTGGACTTTGGAGGCCCTGAGGCAGAGATTGTAAGCTCCATTGTAAACATTTAATTGAATTTATAGAGTAGTTACAGCATTACCACCGTAAATGATGCTGTTATGTAAAACAAATCAAACATTAGAGTAAAACTGGGACATGAGGCTATTATCTAAACACTTTCATCAAAGCCTAAATCTGAGTGATCTTTGTGGAAAATTGGAAAAATTCCTTTGACTGATAAAAACTACAGGATGTGATCAAAACTAAAGAAAATACACTGAGTTTGAAAGTTCATTCTTTTACAAAAGTCACTGTCTGGTCACATATTGATACAAAATAAAAAGTAATTGGAGTTTTTTCCCATTGACAGCCACTACATCCTTGCTAGAATATGATGCTAATGTTGAGCATTACACGCTGTTTTTTAATGCTTACCCACTAAATACCTTTCCTATATAAAGTGGCTGATTTTTGCTCCTGTCTTTCTTCTCAGCAACTTGACCTCCACTGCTGTCCAAAGACCCTAGTCTTCATCATCCACTCTTTCCTGTCCGCTAAAGTCAAGCGTCTTGGCCTCCTGGCATGATAAAAGCCATTCATCAGAAAACATCCCAATAGGAATACTGAGTTAAACATAAAGCCTCTGAAGACTCTTGACAATGAGGCTCGGGAAAATATACTGACAAGCCCTTCCTTTCCAGCCTCCCTAAGGCCTCTAAAGCTCATCTTATATGGTCAGGTACCCTTGAGGTTTTACTTGTGTAAGTAAAGAGAGCTACAAAGATGATGGACATTTGTTGAATTTGTAGATGTGAAAAAAAAAAATCTGTTTTTACACTTGGTGCAAGTCAGTAGCCACTTTAGGGGTCTGGCATCTGTCAAAGCTGTCTAAGTCGGTCATAACACACGATGATGGCAAACTGTGACTATGACAGGCTGTATCTTAATGTTTCTAAGCTTGAAGCCCCGACCTTTTTTTTTTTTTTTTAGTCATTTTTAGTTTTATTTTGAGTCACAGCAGGCCTTTGTCATAAGAATCTTTTCATCTTTCAATCTCTGCTTTCTGTGTTGTGAGCAGACAAAACAAAGTTTATTTCACAAGTATCCTGATTGATGTTGGACAAACAGATTTTATGTAAAAAGCAGCTTTAGTGGAGTGACAGGATGACGCGACTGATTGCTGCATGATCAATACGTGCAGACAATGTACAACTAGAGTGACATGCTGTTTATGTGGACTGTTTAGTTGCCCTTGTGTAGAGCTATTCTATGCAAGACGCAACAGGATTTTCAAGATGGCATACAAGGTTTTCAGTACAGCTAAACAACTTATTTTATGTGGTTTTTGTGTTTTAACCCTACTCTTTAGGTAAGACATAACAAAGGGAATAACAGCTTGTTATATTATAAAATGTAATTTTTTTAATAGTGTTAATATGTAAGCAATAAATTACATAATACATATAAAATGAAAAGACAAACCACATTGAATAACGAGTATTATAAATGTAGTTTTGGTTCATAACATAACATCCTTTGTGAAGTACATGCTTGCTTTCATGCTTGCACTGGCAAAGGTTCTCTTATTTTTTTATTTATTGCAAGATGAAATACAGTTTCCTTCAAGAGTACCATCAGCTGAGATGACAAAAAGCCTTCTTCAGGCAGTTTATACACAATTTGTCCAACATTTAATTATGTCAGCTCAAATTCCAAATGAGATATGTTGTTTACTTCATACATTTTGTCATCATTTACTTCTTTACTGGTTGTTCTTTCTGAACATTTGCAGTTTGAGGCCTTTTTTCCTCTCCCCCAACATGACACAGACTTGTATTAATATATATTTCAAAGCTAAAAGTTGTTTGCTTCAAGAATAAAATGTATTGTATATTCTTATTTAAACAAAGGTGTGCCTTGCAGGGTTGTTTGTATATAAACATGCAATAAAATTTGTAAACTTTTATTGTTGTAAACCTTTTTCGTTTGTTCATTTCTAAATCCTCTCTTCGTTTCTTTTGTGCCTCAGTCATGGAAAAGTAAACAAAAGCCTCTTTCTGTCCTGAAATTGGAGGTATTTAAACACCTCAATCTTTGTAAGTATTCTGAAATAAGCAACACACAACCCACCACACTATAAAAAATGGTTGGAAAAAAAAAAAAAAAGATTTCCTGGCCGAAAATGACCGCAAAATTTTACTGTTAAAGATAGGAGATGTTATTCATGAGCGTTTTTTACTATGTTGTATAACATCCCCTCCACTCCAATTTTTAGCCAATTCATTAAATTATCAGACACAAAAAGAAGAAAAATTTAGTCACCAATGGAACAAATGGGACTGAAGAAAAAAACATCCAATGAGTTTAACCGACCTGTTCTAAACGATTGGATAATAATGTGTCTATAAAACTGAGCTGCCATTTGCCCCTCCCCCTCAACCCTTCAGGAACAAGCTGTGTTTCTGGGGTTTGGAGGCGTGGCTTTGGGTGGGATGTCTGAAAAAAGGCGTTTGGATTTTGAATTGTATATTTTCAAGTGTACTTTGCTCTAACAATTTTTTTAGGATCACCTACCCTACCTTGAAAAGACATTTATGCTGATCGAAAATTGGAAGATTCTCTACTGTCCCAGTATGTGCACCATTACATTCACAGACATGTCTGTTGAGCTAAAAATAGAAAATGTTGTACTTCTATTGTATGTATAACTAGTTAAACACAACAATGATACAACGCTGGACAAGATAATAGTTGTATAAAAATTAATAGATTTTCTTGAAATGATAACAAGTGACAGAATTAAATGTTCTAAATACAGCTGTTAGGTCTTATTCATAATAATTTCAACTCACAGTGAAACACTGAAGCTAGGTGTGGTGCGCATCCCGTCCTGTACTATCCACTGCACTCATGGTGCCAACTTTGATATTTAAACAGACTTGAACATTCCAACAACATTATCAAAAAATCAACATAAAACAGGCAATTAAACACACTACTCCAATTTAGAGGGCCTCAATTACCTTTGGTAAAATCCCTGCTGAATATGGATTACTCATGAGCCTCTGCGGCCCTTGCAGACTTGCTGATGCGGATCTGTCCATTTGGAGAAAAGTGGATGTCATTATCATACTAAAGCTATATGAGTAACTTTATTGTTAGTAGAAAAACAAACTTAGATTACTCCACAACACAGAACTCCAGATATGTTTGAATTTGAGAAGAGTTCAAGTTTTTAAGATGCAATGAGAAAATAAAAAAAGATAAAATAAATAGAAAAAAATACAGTTAAAGCTGTTAAGAAGCTAAAACAGGAAATCCCTTCGAATTTTCAAGGTATGCTTGACCCTATTTTTATTAACTTACCTTGGAGTGCTCCGTGCATTGTTCACCCACACTGCTTCTGGAGAACGAATAGGGTTAAGCAGGAGTTGGCTAAAACTTAAATGCTAATCAAATGCGTTTGATTGTCAGTGAGTTCAATCACTGCTAAATAAGTTTAAGTTTAGACACCTTTCTGGTGTGGAGCATTCTAGTTTTCTCAGTAACCATCACACTCTCCCTATCAACAGCTGATTCTGCACCCATCTTACAACCTACCTGTACTGTGAGCCTGTTCCAGCAAAAAAGAAAGTCTAATCTTGACTTTGTCCAGTATCTGTCTTCCTTGTCCTCGCTACCTTTCATAATACCTTCCTGCTGAATTAGCTAAATTGGCCAGTGTGTTTATATTTGCTTGCAAGCATGTGACACGTTGTATAAAGGCAGAAAACACTAAGTTTGGGAAGAATTAGCTGTAAAGTGTGAATTCTCTGTGAATTCTCAGCCTCGAGAATCTGCTACAGAAATAGACATAATAGATGTGCCTGTGTCATCAAACAAGTCAGGGATGTAGAATTTCAAGGTCAGAAGGTACATATTGCTTCTTTACCACCACACACAACTAAAGAGGAGAGAAAACAGCATTGAGCGTCACTCTGAAAAAAGGATATCAGGTCTTTTCTAAACCATTTGGAGTCCCATCATTCCACAGGCATAAAACAGACTCATTTAAAAAAAAAACAAAAAAACAGTGGCTTTATAGGAGTGCATCTACATGCCAATATTACAATGATCTAGTCGAAATCCAGACCTAAGGCTCATATGAATACTTGACTTCAAGAGAACTGACTGTAAACAAATGCTGTCACAATATAACCTGTTATGAGGAAGATTTATTGACCTAATTTTATGAGTTCACTTCATTTCCACATTGCTGTAACATCCAGACTCCAAACCATGGTGGGAACCATTCTCTGAGGAGTTTGACTCTTCTCCCTGTGTCTGAATGGGTTATGAGTCTGTCATAAGAGCCTAAGTCAATGTCTGAAGTCATATCTAATGACCTGAATCGTACTGCAGCGTGACTGTAGTCTTGCTCCTCATATTTGCCAGCATCTTTTATATCTTATTACATCTAACAAGTCACTCCTTTGAGCTGCTTCAAGCAGCAGATACAACCTTCATGTTGCTTTCATTTAACAGTCCCAGTTGGTGGCCTGACAGTTTCATTAAGTCCAGACAGATCCGAAGAAAGAGGCAGAGTAAAAATGATGATGATGATGATGATGATGATGATGATGAGATACTTAAGTCAGCAGGGTGTGTGATGGAAACAGTTAGGCCTGCTGCTAGCCATTGTAAAAAGAGCAAGCAACTAGTGCGCTCCTGTGTGCTTTAACTGCCATTAGCAGTGTTATCAGCGAGGAGCAGATGCTGTGTCAGTCCATCTGTGTGCATATGCTTTTAAACACATGTAAATTTTCATATGTGAGCTCGAACAACAAATATGAGCAGGAGAGTCTAGTAATAACCACCCGAGTTGTATAACAAATCAGAATAGTGTTCAGATCTGATCATATCTTCTCCCTGCCTCCCTTTTTCACTTCTCGCCCCTCTTGTTGAAATGTTACCATGGTAACAGCAGGGAGCTCTCAGTTTAGCTGCGTCCACATCTCTTTTCCTCTGAACTATGGTTTAGCTGCTGAAATTGCCAATCAGCCTCTCAGATCCTGCAGGAGAAGAGGAGGAGATTGTGTGAATATATTTTGATTAACAAAATGGAAAAGCACTTTGGAGGGAGATGAAGGGGGAGAGAATATGCCAAGAAATATGATGTTTGTGAGGGAAAAGGGCTGAAAGGGAAAATAGTGAACCAGCTAGAATATATGATGCCAATTCTCTTTTTTATGCTCAAGTTTGAAAAACAAACATTATTACATACAAACAGTAGTTTTGGAATTGAATTAATTTTCTCCAAGAATATTGTTCAAACGTGACCTAAATCAGTGTGACTAACTGGTTCTTCTGGTCTGACCTGGAACTGTTGTTGTGCATGCTCCACAATATTTTAAAATTACATTTCTTTTTGTTTACCTTACAGAATCCAGCTGTTTTAAATACCATGTCTTACTGTCAAAGTTTTTTTTTTTTATTTTATTTTTTTTTTTTTTTTATGACTCCTTGCCTGTCTGTGTTTTTTTACATTTATATTTTTGATGCATCCCATTATGATGCAGTCATGCTATACTGATCACAAGTTTATAACAATAATGTAAAGAATTTTTCAATGTTAGCTTGTTTTGGTCTTCAAAGAGTCATGAGTTAATTAATCTTTTAAGAAAACTCAAAAACATAAATGTGGAATCATACTGGCATGTCATGTGGTATTAGATACTGAGACTGGACATATTTCCAATTTATGCACATGACATAATTTGCACACATTATATCTGCATTACGAGCCTCCTTCAAGTGAACATCTTGGATAAAAGCTGATGTTAAAAACACCACTGTGCTATATATAGCAGCTAACGGTACGATCGCTGTTCTCAGCGTAATCTTCAGAAGTGTGAACTTATCTTTTTTGCATATTTCAGTTTAATTATTTTCTATTATCACAACATCACATTGTCATTAAAAAAATGTTGCAACACCTTTATACGTCTGGTCTGGTGGTAGACTTTGTGCAATCTTAAGAGCCCCAGTGAAATAGATGCGTTAAGTAAAAACTTGGATTAGAATTTGACATTGAATTTTAATAGGTTGTGTTGGGGGTAAGGAGCCAGGGAAGGCCTTATTTTAGCAAAGTGTTAAATACAACAGGATGTTTAAGTGTGTGTGCACAACTATGTGCTTGTGTGATGTAGGTTGTGGACTAAACATGTTTGGTGCAACTATGCTAAAATTTTGCACATTTACTTTGCTTTAGAGGAGAACAGTGTATTCATACTGTTGAGGCAGTATATTTCCATTATTTGAGTATCATTCACCATTTTTAATTAATAAAACTTACAGAAAGGAAACACAGTATTACAATTATTACAGATGTTTATGTCGTCGGGAATGTTTAAGGATCAGACTTATGTAAATGTAAAAAGACCATATTTCATGGTGCACAGTACAAGCATTAGACATGTTGGTTCCTCTGTATTATATTCACAGCAGGCAGGTGGCAGTCAAGTCCTAATGTTGGCTGGCTGCAGTGTAACTTCACACACACTAGGGGTCTCTGTGTCTCCACACAGAAGAACCACAAAGAGATCACTGGCGTTAAGGAGAA
This sequence comes from Telmatherina bonti, assembly GCF_933228915.1. Lineage (NCBI taxonomy): Eukaryota > Metazoa > Chordata > Actinopteri > Atheriniformes > Telmatherinidae > Telmatherina > Telmatherina bonti. The sequence goes on from NC_136624.1 coordinate 24,466,106, forward strand.
GGAGAAGGGGGGTGTGGGGGGTGGCATTTAAGCTTTGATTGGTCCCAACCAAATTCAAAACAGGACATCCCACAATATTCATAATTCTAACCCCCTCCTGTACCGCATACACAAAGGGGATAGAGAGGAAAGAGGACAAGAGATTAATACCGAGGCTCAAGCAGAGCAATTCATATTCCAATTGGAGTTGCATGTTATCTATCTTCTCACAGTCGTTCATTGTGTTTTTCTTCAAATCAAAGCAAGATCCAACAAGAATCTAATAGGACTTTCAAGGAACCGAACAATGGCAACAACATTTCGGACAACAGAGAATGTTTCAACCTTGCACAGAATTCCAGGAACAAACTGCACAATCACTCTCTCATCAACTCCTCAATAACTATGTCAAATATGTACAGAGGGATGGGCCGAGGCTGCCGCTGAATCCGGTGTCATTGGAAAGTCATTCATCCAGGCTTAATCAATCTAGGTTGTTTGATTCAATTCAAACTGCCTGCCAGGCAGAAGAGGAGAGGCAAAGCAAAGCAAAGCAGAAAATAAGCGTAGACTTGAGCTGACTCTCTGCAACTTTGACAAGGCTTCTTACCATCTTTTGTCTCCTTCATTTCTCCCTTTTTCTTCTCCTTTTCTCACTCATCCCCCTCCTAGAGGCAAGAATTATAGCTCCTCATTTCATGCTAAGGCACAGCTTGATTTTTTTTTTTTTTACATTTCAGTCACAAGTATTTTTTTTTTTTTTTTAATTGTTATTACTGCTGCATGTCTTAAAGACCAGGTTAGGGTTATTAAATATACCAAAGCGAATGGTATTTTCGCTCAAGTAAGCTCCTTGGAAATATTCCATCAGACCACCCTTTTATTCTTTCCAAATGTAGTTATGAATTTTAAAGTAGACTTGTATTACTGGAGGAGAGAGGGGTGTGATCAGAATACAGAGCAAAGCCCAGATTGGACTTCCTTGTTCTTGGAGCATTGAAAGGAGACTGTAGCTGTCAACAGGAGAAAATACAAAAAGAGGAAATGGAGTTTATGTTGGCTTATGAGAAAAACACTTGCATTCATTTCTTTGTACAGTTTACAGAGAGTGCACCATTTCTGACAAGGGAAGTATATTGAACTTAGATGCAACTGTAAAAGAAAAATCAAACAAAACAAACAAAAAAACGACAAAAAAAAGGGAAAAAAGAAATACTTTTTAGTATTTTTCCAAACATTAAAACAGATCTTTTGTGATATAGACAACCGGTTTCTACACCATCAGCCATTGCTAGTTACCTTCTTTAATTTTTTGGTATTCATGAGCATATGTTCCAGTGTGAAGTCCCCTGTCAATAAATATGCACAGCCTTAATTGTTCCCATCATAATTAGACTACAGTTCTGTTCTTTTTGGCTCAGGTGTGTGTTTAAGCTCTTTCTTTTGTCTGCGGTTTGGCACCTCTGATGATTTCCATGACAATCATTTGAGCGAGCGAGGAAGTGGGAAAGGGGGGGGGGGGGGGGGGGGGGTGGTGGTGATGGTAGAGGGGGAGACAGAGAGAGAGGAGGTGAGAAACAGTTGCTGGAATAAAGCCCTTTCTCAGTCTGAATAGCTTATTAATAGAGCTGGTCTCAGGCAAACAGATGGCAGCTGCCAAAAACAAACAAATCATAGAAATGAAAACCCTAATTCAATTAGGTGGGAAGTATTCATCGCTGCAGCAGTTATTGAGCAGTTTCGATTAATCTGATAATCCGTTTTTCCAAAGAAATGTATGAAAAAGTGTGTTTTCCTGAATGCTGTGTCTATCATCTGTGGATGACACATAGAAAAAGAAGAGGCCACAAGCTGCTGTACATGTATGTGGGTGTGAGAAGAAAACAGGGTTTAAGTCATTACATGGCTCGTGGTTAACAGATGCAATTAAAGTTACTAATGAAGGAGTAAATTGCAGTGTTTCTAATATGAATTAATGGTTCTGTTTAAAGCAGTCTATTAGATTATTGAGGTAATTTCTGGGTGGTTAACGCAGGAACATTTGACCTTATTTACAGCTGAAACAACAGAAGCCCATTAAGGAAAAGTTATAGATCAAACTGCTTACTGTAGGTGATGGGCGCTCTCTTGAAAATAACTATTTATGTACATACATTAAATATTCTCTGTGTTTTTGTTTTGTTTTGTTTTGTCAGCTGTAGAAACATTATTAGACTGACACTCAGAGTTACATCTATAATACCTTCGCCAAGTCTCATGATGCACTGTAACATCTTGAACAAAACAACAAAAGTAATTCAGAAATTGTTTCTGTGTTGATGGCTATGAAATTAGGATTTTTTTTTTATGAAAGCCACAGCTTTTAAACATATGTTTTATTTTAAATTACTTAAAAAAAACCTTAATTTGAAAACTTTAAGCTGCTGTATAGTAGTACTATAGAAGTGATGGCTGGGCGACTGATTTTACTTCATATTAACACTACACTTTCAACGTCTGTTCTTCTCTCTGTCTCACTGTTCAGTTTCATTTAGACAAACACTTAGAAGGAATATAACCGTTCTGTCTAAATATTTCAGTCGGTTAAATCAGTTTACCATTTACAGTGAGCATTTAAGTTTACCATAATTAAAAGTATTATTTGCAGACGTTCCTTTTTTCCTCTTTTAGCAAGTCCTCTTCATGGTAAACTAAAAAAAAGGTGTGAGAAATGCATACGTACCTGGTAGGTATGCCCACTTAACCTAAATATAATACTGGCATTATGCATGGTTGCAAACTGTGAGATAGCTGTATGACCTCAAACCTTTTCCTGCATGGCAACATTCTTGTGATATGAAGGAAATCTCAATTTGTGAACAATATAATGTGCAGGCATTCACAAGATATCTCAGTTTTTAAGGCAAAATTATGCTCCCTTATGTACAAAAATTGGAATTGTCCATTTCGAACACCGCCGCCCCTCATACTGCTGTGTGTGTTTTACGTTGCCAAGGTTGTGAAGTCTGTTAATCCTATAATGGGCAGAAATGAGTTCAAAGTTCATCTTCATGTTTTGACACTAGTTGGTGGTGGTAATGTACCAATATAAAATTGTTTACAAACGACCAAAAACACCACAAAAAGTGGAAGACTTTTGTGCATCCTGAGCTTTTGATTTGGCAATTTTGGCAATTTGATTTCCTGTTCCTCTTCTTCTCTGGTTTTTCCAATGCCGGTTGCATGTCTGCAATACAATTTAACACTACGCCAAAAATTTCTCATGGAATTGCTTTGTTTTCTGCCTCATACCATGGCTAGCTAATCCACTGAAAAAAGACCAAATTCAGTGCATAACTGGCGCAAGAGATGGATGAAACGGTTTGGTCATTTTCTTATCCATCTTCTGCGTCAAGCATAAATGGACATCTTATAGTAAAATGTATGAATACAAAATTTGATGTGAATATGTAAGGCTTAAGCTAAATTTTTGTAGTTAGCAAATCAGACATGATCATCACTTTTAAAGCTACAAAACATGTGATCACGCTTGAGCGCACAATGTCCTGGGAAGAGTGTATCAAGGAAACTAATAATAAGTAACTAAGTGAGGGATCTGCGATGGACTGGCGAGCTGTCCAGGGTGTACCCTGCCTGTCGCCCAAAGCCAGCTGGGATAGGCTCCAGCTTCCCCGCGACCCTGAATTGGAATAAGCGGTTCGGAAAATGAATGAATGAATGAATAAGTGAGGGATGCAGTGGAGTAGAAGCTTAAGAGAAATCCTCAAAAGAGCACAACTCACTCAGGCCAGAGCCCTGGTATGGGTGTCGGATGTTGTGAAACCAATCACTGGTGATGTGTCCCAAGTATACCTAGAAATTGTTTTTTGTTCATTCAAAAAACTCAGGGGACAAAGACGAGAATTCTGTAATCTCTAAAAACCTTGCCCATTTGGATTCTTGCAGAAGAAAAAGACACAATTTCTCATACAAAGGTGGAACGCTACATCTTCAACAGCTGCTTCTCATTTTGGCAAGTTAATTAATTCAAAATAAAAGAAAGAAAAAAGATATAACTTCAGATAAAAAATTAGGATCAGAAGGGAAGCAAAATAGCTTTAAATGTTTTATTAGGTTTAGCACAGAAAGCATATTATTTAGTAAAAATGTAACAGTAATCACAAAACTACCTTCATGGTTTTTGTGTGGAGGCACCTGCAGCTCTCTTTGGATGACTTTAGCCCAACATGATTTCTTTGAATCAAATCCCAAGTTAAAATTCAATCCACATTTTCCAGTCGCTCCAAGCCTTTGAAGTCAATTTCTTTAAAACCAGGGAGGCTGATTGAAAACACTTTAGAATGATAGAAAGTATCCTTACTTGGAAGAGACACAGAAAGAAATAAAACTAAAGCAAAGACAGGGAAAACACTCTCCTGTATTTGATTCTAATGAATGCAGAGGCATCTGACGAAAATAAATGTCCCTCAATAGGAAAAAAGAAGTTCATCACAAAGACACAAATGGAAAGTGAGAGGCTTTAAAGATGGAGTGATTTATTGGATTTGAAAAATGAAAATTATAATCATGCACACAGTATTCTGGATTCTGCTGCTACATAAACACTGTAATTGGGAGAGAGGAAAACTGCTTGAGCATGACATACTGTGTCAGAAGCAATGGAGCTTACAATGACTAAACAAAGCAATTTGGTTTGAATTCATTTTAACTTCCTGCAAACTCATGCTCAAATTGAAAATGTCAAAATTTAAATTTTGCACTATTTTACGATGAAATTGCAAAAAAAAATCAGACAGTTTAGGGAAATATATTAAAGAAAACCAGGTTCACATTCATTTGCTTTTTTCTGCCCAATAGAAAGTGGGGAAAAATTTACTTTGGTTTATTCGGACCAAGTATAAGAAAAATATACAGTTTCAAGTGATACAAAGTGAGGATTTATTGCAACGGACCTCCAGAAATGCCATCTGCTCTCATCTTTTTAAAAAATAAAATCATAGAACTTCCAAAAATGACTTACAACGCAACAAACATTCAGGTTCACCAATTTTCTCTTCATCTGACATTAAAATGTAAACAAAACCAGTAATTGTTAATGTAAAAAGGGCTCCTCCTCAATTTCTTCATAAATTCTCAGAGACTCACTACAGAATATTTCAGAACGTGGGTCAAAATCACAAGTTTAATCACAATCTGATCATATTTATTCAGTGATTAAAGATCTGATGTTTGCTGATATTTCTGTCACAAATCATGATTTGATCATGTTCAATTCAAGACCTGCCAGCTAATATGAAGTAATACCAAACGCTGATTTAATCCAATTGTTGCCATTCTTATTAAATTATTAAAATCAGCCAAACTATTAGAATATTGAACCTCATAGAATAATTGTGTAGCACAGGATAAAGTATAAACATTACAATTAATTCAAATCCAAAAATATTTTGAAGAGCTCAGTTATAATAACTAAGGTAGTACAGTGTGAATTCAACACTGTAACACATGATACTTTTGAATATTGTCATTTTCTTCCTTAAAGACACAAGACAGAACTTTTGCCATTTTCCCCGTGACGCGCCCCCTCAGCTGATTCGACATCCATCTTACATCTTACCTGACCTATTAGCTCTTTCCAGCCAGCAAAAGACGACTATTATGACGACTCTTTTTTGTCCCTTTTTTTTTCTCTTTTATTCTTTTTTTTTTTTTTTGCTGTGTTGCCAACATTGCATGTTCAAAACAGCCAGTACATTTTCCAGAGTGAAGCAGAACTCTGCTGCAATGTCACGCAGCATCCCAGATGAAGAAGTTGTAAAGCAAAGTTGTGTAGCACAGTGTCTTAACCTCAGGTCACTAGTGGGCAGCAGCGACTCCAGAAATCCACGTGATGTACGTCACTGTGTCATCGAACAAGTTACATAATGCATTTTTAAATTAAAATAAGAAATTTTGACAGATAGAAAAAAGAAAAGTAAACTATTCAATATCTTCTTTTATCAGCTCATCTTACAAAGGATTACTGCTTTTGAATGTTTGCAGTTTAGATCAATACTATTAGTTTATTGGTGGCTAAAACAATGTATCAACATAGATCAATCCACTTTTAGACCCCTGCTACAGGGGATTATGGAACACGTGTCATGAACCATAAACTTTTCTTTTTTCTTCCCAACTTGTCTTCAACAGGAGGCTGGCAGGTTGCGTTCGAAAAATAGTTTAATGATCAACATATGTGCAATGGTAAATATAAAGTAGCATGAATGATGGTGTTTGGAAGGTGCGCTGAAGATTTTTATGACAAGGGTGACAACTAACTAGTGATTGGAATCAGCTGAGTATCAAAGCAGGAGTGGAGCGATTGGCTATTTAGTTCTCTTTTTTTCTCCCTTCTTGTGAAGTGCACAGCAGAGGGCGACAGTTCTTGTCAAATCTTGTTTGTGTGACAAGATTTTGCTAGAATTCCGGTCCTTGCAAGGTAGCCTCGTAGCCTTATTTTGGGGTTTTCTACTTGCTGCGAAGAATTTGCTACAGCTCTTTGAAACTTTTCTCCCTCATTTTCTTTTCTAAACTCTAAAATGTGCTGTTGTTTGTTCCACATCGTGCCATGTTTACCGGAAAGGATCTTGTCACAACCCGCTACCTTCGGGGATGGGAAAAAAATGTTTACATTACACTTTTGCAGTATATTTCTATACTGAAATGACTGAAAAACCACCTAAAATATTTTTAGCAATATTAGAGATTTTTTTGTTTTTTAAATTCCATGAGCATTTTTTTATTGCAGTATTTAGCTTTTGTGCAATTCTATATGTAACTGGAATTGCACCTAGATAGGATGCCTCATTTGCAACTTGGAGGGGTGAAATGTACTTCAGTGCTCAAAGTAACCACCTTTAAACTATATTTATACTCACAGGGTGTCTTCATGGAGTCACAGTATCACCACAAAACAGGGCCAATTAAATCAGCAGATTATAGCCCTTTTCAAAATAATCAGCCAGAGTTTTGCCGATTAACTGCAGATTTATTCTTGATTTCTCCTAAAACAGTAAATGCTGTTAAATGTCGGAGTTGCGCAGAATCATGTACTTACAGCTTTTTTTCCAATAGATGGAGCTCTGACTTTATTCAGTTCTCACTGCTGTCTTCTCAGTAACGTACAGGAGTAACGCTACAGTAAGGCAACATTGTAGGACTGAGCTTGCCAAGAGGTATGAGTTCATAACACCGTGCCCCAACATGTCTCCAGGTTCAGGTTCTTTGCCATGTGTAATGACAAATGAGGGCTTTTCATTTACGCTGAATTGCTAAAGTTACGTTAACTTAGTTTGAAGTAATTTCCTGTCTATATTTCGTGTCGCTAACTGACAAGTAGTATCTCTGTGTGTGATACGTTCGCTCTGTATGAATGAATGACTTGTCACAATAAATGATCATAATGTGCCATTAAGTGTAGCAACCTTTTCCTGTCATTATACATGGTCCTCTCGGTTAACAAAAGAGATTTTTGCACTGTATGTTAGCAAAAACATTGCTGCAGTTATGCTAACCTAGCATAGCATTAGGTGGCAGCTTAAAAGCCAGTAGGTAAATGCAGAAATAACACAACTGTACAAAATATTTGAGAGTATGAAACAGTTCATGGCCCTGCGATGGACTGGCGAGCTGTCCAGGGTGTACCCTGCCTGTCGCCCAAAGCCGGCTGGGATAGGCTCCAGCTTCCCCGCGACCCTGAATTGGAATAAGCGGTTCGGAAAATGAATGAATGAATGAATGAAACAGTTCATCACTCTGTGAACTGCGTATGGAGGAGCGTTTTCAGGAGAGAAATGTAAAGACAGAGGGGGGCGGGAGGGGAAGTTTAGTAATGTTTGTGTTGGAAGCTTTGTGACCATTATATATTTAAAATGCAACTCCATCAATGACGTGTTTTGACATCTGAGAAAAGCATCTTTGTTTTTGTTTTGGTTCAAATTGGTGATCACTTCACAGTTAAGAAAATAATCGAGTAAAGAAAACATAATGTAACATTAAAGGTCATCAGAGAGCTGCATAAATAATGTTTTTGAATAATTTCACCCTTTATGTTGCTTGTATTCATCATACACCTATGGCCTAAATTTAAAGATAAATTCATCAGTGCAACTGGCAGCCAGAGGTTTAATTCTTCATAGCATGTTTTGTACCAATAAATTGGTTAACTGTATTTTGTTCTGCCAAATATCATGGCAGCATGTCTTCTCCACCCACAGGGATGACTATGGACGCACGGATGTGGTGAAACTCAGGATCCCAACAGTTAATGCAAAAGCCATTCCTTTAGGCTTTAGGCCTGTACCTTTAACCTTCATAAGGAAGTGGGAAGCCTGTAGAAGAGCATGCTAGTGTGGAATTATTACAGAGAGAAGCAGTTCCTGGACTCCCCCAATTGTTCTGGTACAAAATAAATTTGGAATCTTGCAATTTTGTGATTATTGGAAACTAAATAATGTCACCAAAAAAAGAGTCTTTTTCCCAATATGTATTGAGGACTCTGTAACCAGCCTGAACAAAACAGAGTGGTACTCCACACTGGATTCAGTCACTGGTTATTGGCAGGTTAGAGGGGAGAAGAAAGATCAAGAGAGGACGGCATTGCCATTTGGCTTGTGTATTGCTTCTGCTACCTCTTAAAGGCTAAGGCAAAGATGTTTGGGGGAACAGCTCACAGAATATGTCATAGTTTAGAAGAATAATGTAATTGTGTACTCTAGAAGCTTTACAAATCACCTGGACCATTTGGATGCAGTGTTTCAAGCAATGGGCCATTACAGCCTCAAGTTCCATCCTGAAAAATTTCAACTCTTCAAAATACAGGTGTAGTTTCTGGAACATATGCAGCTGAGAAATATCTCCTAACCCTAACAAAATGGGTTTTGTTGTAGACTGTCAGGCCCCCAGCACTGTAAAACAGGTAATGCATTTCTTGGTTTTGTGGGGTATTATAGAAAGTTCATTCAGGACTTTGCAAAGATTGCTAAGCTACCGAATGAGCTCCTAGTTGGCACATGATGCAGACAAGGGCACTGTGCTTGTAGTGCTTCTACAAGCCCACTTTTAGCATGTGCAGATTACACACTGCCTTCTGTACTGTACACTGATGTCAGTAATTGTGGACGTAGTGCTGCCCTGGCTCAAGAACAAGATGGTCTTAAATGTGTAATCACATATGCCATCAGAAGTCTTCACCCTCCTGAAAATAATGACAGGAACTACAGTTCTTTTAAATAAGAATTTCTTGCTATGAAGTGGGCAATAGTGGAGAAATTCAAGACTATCTGTGGGGAGCAAAGATTACTGAAGTAATTGACAAAATGCCACTCGTCCACTTACAAACAGCAAAACTGGAAGCTGTGGAACAAAAGTGGATCATACAATTGGCCAAATGTCGCACTGGAAATTTTAATACTAACAAATATGTTTTGTCTGGGCTCCTTCCTGAACCCACAGATGTTCGCCAAGCAGAAGAGGTAGAAAGCACGTGAGCCATGAAGCCCCAACTTGTTTCTTGCCACATTTCACAACTGCATTTCTGTTATTTAATTATTATGAAAAATAATAGTTTTTGAACATTTATGACTCGTAATTGAATTGACACGTGTTCGATCGCTTTACATCCTTTGAATAGTGTATTGGCTCATAACTAACGCTTAGGAAAGAGCATCTGACAGAAAACCGACAGCAAACCACAGACAAAAACAAAAGACTATATGACTGCACAGCCAGGGAGGCCCCTCATCTGCCCAGTGAACAAGTCTTGGTGTTGGGTCAGAGTATACAAAAGGGGGCAAGTTCAATGACAAGTTTAAGGTGCGGCCTTATGTGGTGGTAAATTGACCACACCATGAGCAACTGGTGTACTGCAAAACGGGCCCTGGCCTGAACCCACCCTTTACTACAACCTCCTCAGGCCATGCAACCCAGCAAACTGTAGCTAATATTGAAAAGGCAAATGTCTCAGTTATTCTGACTGGGGACTGATGGTGTCAAATGCAGTGGCAGGCAATGGGGCACAAACCTGCAGGCTGGGCTCAAATAATCCAAAAGGTGGCTGGATCAAAGGATCCAACTACAATGATATCAGGTTAAGTAATTTAGGGATGGGGTACAGAGCCGGTAGACTTTAAAAAGGGGAACCTGCTTAGCACCCATGCAAGATTGTTCTTGGGACAAGAACTTTTTGGTCAGAAAGGATTGTCACAGGGATGTGTGCCATGCATCCTGTTCCTCGATCCAGATGTGGCACCTAACTGGTGATTAGAATCTCCTGTGTACCGGGGCAGGAGGAGTCCAACTGTGGGTTCCCTTCTGTTTACCGTCTTTGTTAGAGCTAATAGCAGCAGATGACAAGCAGGGCAGACAAACGACAGCAGACGCCAAGAAGAACAGGAGGAGTGACACAGATGGGTGCAAGAGAGCAGTAGATTGGGAAAGTAAAGCTGCATTGCTGGGGTAGTCAACAGGATGAACAGAGTTACTGCAGCATGGGATAAAGGCCAGAAATCATCAAGGCGAAGGACGGCAGGGACCTGGCTGCAGGAATGCGAGCAAGTGCAGTAACGGAGTACAACCGAGAGACACACAGCAGAAGGGGCTGTTGCAGGGACCCCGACAGGAAAGAAACGCAAGATGATGTCTTGTCAGGCATGCATGGGATGAAGTTCTAATTGTGTGTGTGTGCATATGTATCTGAGTGAAACCGAAGCTACAATATTTTTAAATGACTTGTTTTATAATGCATAAACTGCTTTTGCTGTGAAAGGCACTGGCTTTTTTTCCCACATGAAAAGTACTTTATAAATATAATCTTACATTTAAAGCGCACTTTACCTCTTCGTTCAAGCAGGTGGGTGGGGGTGCTATTGTTCCCACATTACACTTCCACTGAACAGACTGAAGATGGTGTCCCTCGATAGTCATATTTTTTTGCATGTCACAAAACAGCTTTGAAAAAGTGTGAAAATTTGTCAGAAATGACATGTTAGTGATAAACAATGTCTGTTTAACATCCTGTCATTTGGATTCCTCCTGTTTGGTTTGTTTGCTACGTTTGGTTTACTATCCAGATTTAAAATATTTTTTTCAAACATTTGTATATTTTGTGGATAACTGAGCAACAAGTCTCACAGTCAACAGTAAAGCGACCTTTTCTCTGGAAAATGGAAACAGCAGTTGTTTTAATCTTCACCAACCACTGATGACTAATCAAGATAGGTTTCCATTTACAGGGCAAGTATGTGAAAACCAAAATCAAAACAATAACCTTTTTTGTTTAATCTGAGAAAAAAAAATTATTCCACATAATAGTATTTTTTATATTTTTAAACCTATATTCAACAGTTTTATATCTTCTCTTTCAACAACTTTTTGTAGCCCACCCCCCCACCCCCCACTTTCCCTCCAAAACACACAAGTCTAACTCGTTTTCCCCATACAGCTATCAAAGCAATACTTGATTATTGCTAATGAAAAGTCCAATTTGTTATTTAATATGCCCTTAAAAAACACTTTTTTTCCCAAATAATTTTGTTGTCAATATCATATTTCATATGGAGCACACAATTTTTTTTCTTGTATAGGTATCACAGCCTTGGAAAAAAAGGAGTGCGTCAATAAAATATGTGATGTGTATTGTTTACTGGCGAAGCTTCTTCCACAGCTTGGTTGCTATGGTACTGATTTTAGGAACAGGGACTTTTTTTGCCAGCCAAATGCTAGGACTATCTATTACACAACATACCAACATGTTACAGTATATTCAGTTGAATCACTTCCCAATTTAATTTTCAGGCTGATTCAACCAGTGCTACATGCCAAATGCGTGACGGTGCTGAATACCTAACCTCCCAAGTAACTGTGTTTTATTTCCATAACAAGCTGAAAATTCTAGACATCTGGACCAGAACCTTATGACAATAACATAACGGTTTCTTTCAAATACTTTCGCCAGCATGCGATCATTGGAGGCTCTGATGTGCAGCATGTGTAGGCGATATTGCTCAAACAGAGCGGTTGCGGTATTTAACAAACATCTAAAATGACTGTGAATGACTGTCCGTGTTTTTTGTGGCTCAAGTTTGAGGTGATGCAGGGCACAAAGAGACCTGCCTTTCACAGACGACTGCAAGAGTGATGAGAAAATGGGTATTTGTGTGGCTCTCAATTTGACTCATCTCCACTTCAAATCAAAACTGAAGAACTGCTGAGATGTGAAAGATGTGCGGCTTCATTATTTTACCTCTTAGTCAGTGAGTACTCTTGTTCCATACGGTCTCCAGCCAAATGACAGAGTTTAGGTGCAGAAGGGGGTTCTTTCTTCTTACCATCCAGGTTTATCTTCTGCCACCACTGCTATAATGCTCTTAACCACAAGTTTCACATATCCATAAATATCTGCTTTATCCTCTTTCTTAAAAATATCTGAACCTAAAAAAAAAAAGAGATTATTTCTTTTTCTACTTCTAAGAAATGGATACAACAGTAGGCATGATGCTAATACTAGGAGTTAACATTGCTAGGAATTAGCTACCTCTTCACATCCTACACTGCAAAGACACTTTAGTGATTCCTTTAGCTCATATTTGGGTCTCCAAAAGCACTTGAGTGTATTATCTCCCCACCATCGAGCTGTTAAGGTTCCTTCTGCATTGTGGGTCAGGTAGTTTCCAGTCATTTTTAAAGCTTTTTCTAACATCCTCAGTTGAAAAGTCATGTTAAAAACTTATTACATTGTACTGTATTGCTGAGCTGTTGTTTTGTACAGCAGCATCAAATTTTTCATGATATTGATTGCAGTGTTAAGGAAATTGCAACCCCAATTCCAATGAAGTTGGGACATTGTGTATAACGTGAATAAAAACAGGATGCAATGATTTGCAAATCCTTTCTAATCTATTTATTGTTGCTGTGCTGGGTTAGCTTAGTACTCTGCCAATTGCCCCCCTACAAAAAACATGTATTTTGGAATTAAATAATTCCAAAGTAAAGTATTCATGGAAATAGCAATTCTGAATTGAAGCTGCCATGGAAAACACGTTTATTTGACTTAGTTATGTTTTAGATCGTTGAGTTGGGAGGGGTTCTGATTAGACAGAGGGTGGTATGATTGGTCAGTGGTGCTTCTTGGGCGGGACTTAGCGAAAGGTAAATTGTCTACACTACAAAGACTAGTTGTTTTATGTTTAAATTGATTAACTTAATTTGGGGAAAATATTCACTCATTTTCAAATCAATGCTTGTAATACACTCCAAAAGCTGGGAAAGGAGCAACAAAAGTCTGAGAAAGTAGAGAAATGCTAAATGCAAAAAAAACCAAAAAACTTCCACAGTTGAACCGGTAGATTGGAAAAGGATGAGTTTCATAATCAGATATAAAAGGATCTTCCCTTATAACAACGTGGGCACAGGAACACTTCAGGAAACCTGTCAGTTAACACAGTTTGGCGCTTCATGTGTAAGTGCAAGTTACAACTCTAGCATGCAAAGCAAAAGCCATAAATCAACAACACGCGGAAACACCTTCTCGGGGCCCAAGCTCATCTCAGATGGACTTATTCAAAGTAAAAACGTCAGGCTGTCTGATGAGTCCACATTTTTTTTATTGTATTTCGGAAATCATGCATCTTGTGTCCTCTGTGCAAAAGAGACAAAGACTTGTTGGACTGTTATAAGAGCAAAGTTCAAAAGCCAGTCTGTGGGACGGTGTGTTAGTGCTCATAGCATGGCTAACTTGGACATGTGTGATGGCACCATAAATGTTGAAAGTTATATACAGGTTTCGAAACAAAACATGCTGCATCCAAGCAACATCTTTTTCAGGGACATCCCTGCTTTTTTTTTTTAGCAAGACAATGACAAGCCACTCTCTGCATGTGTTATAACAGTGCAGGTACTAGACTGGCTTGTCTGCAGTCAAGACCAGTCTCCAAATGAAAAGGTGTGGCACTTTATGAATTGCAAAATGTTACAGTGGAGACCCTGGACTGTTGACCAACTAAAGTTGTATATCAAGCAAGAATGGAAAAGATTTTCTCTTACAAAGCTTTAACAACTGGTGTCCTCAGTTCCCAAACGCTTATCGAATGGTGGCCTTTCAGTGTGGAGTTTGTGTGTATGTGTGGGTTCTCTCTGGGTACTCCGGCTTCCTCCCACCATCCAAAGACATACATGCAAGATTAACTGGTTACTCTAAATTGTGCCCTAGGAATATTAAATGGTTGTTTGTCTCTCTGAGCTGGACCTGTGATGGACTGGTGACCTACCCAAGATGTACCCTACCTCTCACCCAATGATTGCTAGAATAGGCTCCAGCCTTCCTGCAACCTTTAATTGGACTCAGTGGTTCTGAAAATGAAACTGTATTTTTTGTTCTATGTTTTGCGAAATGTCCCAACATCATTGGAATTGAAGTTGAAGAAAAATAAAAGTATTGCAGAAAACATTGTAAAGGACAGATCTGGTGATCATGTGTTAGAATAAGCAGTGTAACACCATGCACATCCCTACATCTGCCATAAAAATTCTATCTGTATCATGGTGTAATTTGTGTATGTTGTCATATAGCTAGACTTTGTGGAAAAACAATGTCACTATGCAGCAATACATGGCAGCTGAACATGATCACACAGGAAGAACATGGGATATACTGCATGTCTCATCATGTACCTAAAGATAATGGAAAACAACTCTATACATGTGCTAATTATACAATTTTGGAGCCTTTTTTTCAGAAATTGTATCATTTTGCAGAAGAGCAACAGAAGCAAGGAACTGAAAGATGGAACTTAGATGGTAATTGTAAAGTGGTTGATTAATCTATTTGACTAATAAAAGTTTTGGCATCATACTAACGATAAAATGAGAACAGAGGAATATTTACCAAACACGGGAATAGTTGTGGTGTGCAGCAATGGGATCAAATAAATACTAGAGTTTTCCAAATGGTCTCAAGAAGTACATGGCAAGATAGCCAAATTGATATTGAGACATTTAAATTTGGTTTGACGTAGTCAGAGTGAGAAATTCTCACTCACCTGACGTTTCATAATGAGCCCGAGGGGAATTTACGTGTTAAAATGAAAAAAAAGAAAGAAGCAAATCCTGATTCTTCATAAGAAAATAGTCATTCAAAACATTTTATTAATCTTAAATTGAGACAAACAGGAAATGGATCAAATTTATGTGCTGCTTACACAGATTATTGGCTAACAACACTGACATGGCATATACGGGATGGATTACGTAAATATCTACAAGTGTGAAACCACAGCAGAGCTCACAGTCTCATGCCATGGCCTATATGAACTATCTTGTCACCCTCTGTTTATTTTAGAGTTTTTCTTTTTTCCTTTGCTGGAAAATTGCAAACATGTTGAATAATTCAAACTAATTTCAACACTGATCTCCTATACACAATATAAGCAGAATTGTACTTGCAGTCATTTATTATTTATCCAAAACAAACTCAATCAGGTCAACAAAAACGGACAAAAGCAACAGCAACAAAAAAAGGAAAAGCAGCAAAGAGCAAATTTTCAGAAGCCATTTTAATATTCAGTTCTGAGTCCTGCTTAGAACATGCAGACAAATATTCTTTGTTTTAAAATAATGGCTCATGAGCTGTACAGTCAGCATAAAAGAGAAACCTTAACTGATTG
This sequence comes from Telmatherina bonti, assembly GCF_933228915.1. Classification (NCBI taxonomy): domain Eukaryota; kingdom Metazoa; phylum Chordata; class Actinopteri; order Atheriniformes; family Telmatherinidae; genus Telmatherina; species Telmatherina bonti. The sequence continues at coordinate 24,481,783 of NC_136624.1, forward strand.
CAAACACTAAGCGAAACTCGTTTCTTGTTAAAACCACCTACATTTCCTGCTGTTTGTTTCCCTACCGCAGCACCAAAGTTGCAACTGAAAGTTTTTGGGCTGAAAGTTAAGAGCGGCTGGTCTGTAAGAGGCTTGCTGTGTTTGGAGTTCATAGCATGTAGACGCTTTAGAAAGTTTAGCTTAGCCACATGAGCACTGACCCTCTCACCTGTGTCAAACTGAACTCAGAATCCATCTTACTTGTTGTGGTGACTTTTATTCACATTCAATAGCGCATTTAAAACTGTGACTCTACTGTAAACAAAACTTTTCTTTTCTTCATTATCATTTATCCATCCACAACAGGGGCTGTCATGTTAATATCGTTTTCTGTTTTTACTGACCAATTATCATAGCCAAAAACAGTTGCATTCATAATCTTAATGTGAAATTTATAGAAAAATATCAACTATATCAGAATAATTAATTTTTTTAATTAAAAGCATTTAATGATATCATTAAACAGTTTTGTCAATAATAAATTAATTATTGTTCAATATTATATATTATATATTTTTTTTCTTTAGATATTGTAGTTTACAGTAATGCCTAAAAAAAGGGACATTAAAATTAAATATATTTTATAAGAAAACTGTTCACATAAATGAAAGGAAACTGTAAAAATGATGCATAAAATAATAAAGCAAAATTCAACACTGAAAAAATAATGAGCTCAGCATTGTCCAAAAATGTAGAATTTGTAGGACACTATATAAATATATATATATATATATATATATATA